>NW_028289360.1:0-138111 GCF_059628265.1 Tinamus guttatus
TCTCCAGAGATGATCTGCGTTCTGTGATACTGTGGTTCTGGCCTGGGAAAGTGCTTTAGCATCTCAGATGTCAAATCCAGTTTGCTTATATATATATATATATGTATGTGTATATGTATATATATATATATATATATATATATGAAAGCTATTATTGATAGCTTATTTCAGATGAAACATACATATTTGGGAGGAGGTAAAGATTATTAGGGAGAATTTTACTTAATAAGGATGAAAAGGATTTAATAATAATCTCATAGCTAATTCTGGACAATTATAATACAATTACTGGACCAAACTGCTCAAGTAGCAGTTTACTACTATGTGTCTGAATATATTCAGATGAAGGCTGTATACATTTTTAACTTCAAAGGGAAGATGCTGGTGTGACAAGGGGAATCCACTTGACTTCTATTTAAAATGCCAGAACCTGTTTTAAAATCTGTGAATAATTCTACCTAAGAAAAGTATAATGTAGGAAAGCAGGAGATCAATGAGTATAATATAAGCTAAGTGAACACACATCTTGGGTAGTGTATGCACTTCTAGTCTTTCTGTCTTAAGAAGGAGTCAACCTGGTTGGGCAAGAGGCAGGCAATGGCAAAGGAAGTGCTCAGGGGATGCAGCTGCTGAGGAGCTCCCATGAGGAAAGGCAGCTAAGACTGAGGCTCAGAAAGAAATACTGAGCTTAGGACTATGATTTTCAAAAGTATGAAGGAGGATAAGGTGAAAGCAGAACCGTGGTGTGGTTATTCAAGAAAGTGGTGGAAAATGCATTTAGAGCAGATGAAAGATAGGGAGTCTCTGAAACATGCCACAGGTTGTTGTGGAAGCAGTCAGCATGTGTAGGAATTGGAAGAATTCATGAACAAGGGGTCCATAAATGAATGCTAAAGGGACAAGCATGATCATCCTCTTTAACATCCTTAAGAAATATGAGAAGAATATACTTATAAAAGCCTACAGGCTAATTGTCCAAGTGGCACCTCCTGTTGCCTCTGCTGGAGAGAAACTAGTGGGCTGCGCGGAGTTGGCAGTTGACCCAGTAAGGCATTTGTTGTGTTCCTGTATTCAGAAATATCTGTATTTTTGAGACAGAGTTCACTAGAGTTTCTTTGCAACTGTCCATTTTCCGGAAAAGCTTACAGGGTGCTTCTGTCACTGCTAGGATATTTCAAACCTATGAGATAAAATGAAAAATGTTCGCATGCTCTCAGGCAAAGCCATTGTGTAATTTCGGAAATGTACAATGGTGCTGTTTCAGATGGTGAAACTCACACTTTTGCTGGCTGCGTGACTGTGTGTGTTGCTTTGTGGCAGGAGAGACAAGGTCTAGACATGTTCTGCAAGGTACCTTCCGATGTTTTACAGGTCACAGGTTAAGTAACAAAATAACAAGAGTGAAAAATCTTAAAGTGTATTTATTTATTACTTATTTACAAATACTTCCTTGTCTTCAATACACTCTTTGTATGAAAAAGTCAAGCATGTCCACTGACCTTTTTCAATATCTGTGGTCTAATGAAAGTGACTTAAAGGTTGTAGCATCTAAAAATGTATGCACTGCGCTGAAAAAAAATTAGAGGTGAATTGTGACTAAAAGAGATTTTAGAACATATTAAGAAGATGACATTATATTTACAGCACTGAGTCCAGCTTTTCAGATCAAGTGAATAAGGATTTCTTTAAAAATACGAATGGTTTATGCTTACTTTCTAAATTAAATATCCCATAAGAAATTAATTTAGATTCTCTTAAAGTTATTTAATAGTATGCTAATGAAAGATCAATCCAGAAAGATATGTTTTTCGAGATTTTAAGTACTGTATAAAATAAAAATGTAGTTATAGTATCTGTTTCACAAACTCAGTATGCTTTGCATCAAAGACTAATTAACATACATGAGCTGCTTGAAACAAATGATTTTTTATGATTGACTATGGCAATAATTGCTTAGAAATTGACTGTTGACTCTTAAAGCTTATATTACATTCAAATATTTATGAGCTAAAATCTGTGTCTTAGTTCTTATCAGAAACTGCAGCAATAAATACAGCTTTACTAATACCATAGTAAAATATAAATTCCATTGTTGGAGTCTTACAAAAGTCAGTCATGTAGGAGAGAATGCAAGGTTATTTCTAGTGTCTAAAGCTTTTCTTGAAACTCACAAATTATTACAAATTATTTTAGAAGATACATATCAAAAATTTGGCTGTCACTATGATATTGAAAAAGTGTTGTTCGTGTGTTACTACAAATAGTTTCAAAGTGATAGAAACAAAAGCTGTAATATTTTTATTTTTTATTTTTCCTTTTCCTACACACACATTTGTAAACTGAACATCAGTCTAAAAGAGACTGATGCTTTGCATTTTACTTACCAGCTTGATATTGGTTATTATCTATGAGTTATAGACTTCTAAAAGTAGTAGTGTTAAATGGAAGTGCTTTTGAGACTCATACCTAGAAGAGCATAGAGAACATGAACATGTTCTGTACCTTCAGACCTAAATGAAAAATGTATGGGATTTTCCCACAACAGAAAGCCTTTTGAATCTTATTTTTCTTCATTATACTATATTTGACAGTAACTCAGTAACTGTGCAGAGCAGGAGCTCATTTAATGTATTGACAAAATCAGCTGAGTATCTGTGACGCTTCAGGGTTGATCTCAGTTTAGATAACAGATAGGTTATGTATAGGCAGTTGAATGAAAGCGAAAAAGTCTGCATAAACCTGATCCTTGGATCTTTCTGATTTTTTTTTTATGTCAGGTGTTAGATGGTAGAAGAGGAGTATTTCTATATTAGGTGTTATTAGGAACTACTCAGCTCGTTTCTGAAGAGATTTCCATTTGTGCTTCTTTCTTCTTTCTTAATACTATCAATTTACAAACAGAGCAGATTTGTAACTAAAATTGGAATTGAATTTGTTCATATGATTTCAAAATACAGGAGTTGAAAAATATGGGTAAACTTGAAAGATTTTATTTACATTAAAATATTATTTCTCAGCAGCCAAAGTATTTTCAAACTCCTAACTCCAAGAGGGTCTCATGATGTGTGTAACTTTTCAATAGCCAGAAAATTACTCCTCTTTTCTTGAATGCACAAAAAAAACTGTATTTCCATTGTATAGACCAGTAATTCGTGGCTTCTCTCTAATACCTGCTCTTGTTCGGCTGAGTGTTTAGAGCTATCTTTATTAGCAACTGTTAATTCTTTGTTCTTGAGGAGATCTGCCAAGCCTTTTGAATAGCGTAGCTATTTTTGTGTGTTGGGCCATTTTTTGAGTATTTTTAAGTATATATATCAGTGGTTCATTCTTCCTCGCAAAATATACCTTGGGGGAAAGCAATAGTCTCTGAGCAGGAAAATCAAGAATTCACATCCCTTTGATGTTAATAGATCTGTGATGTCTTTCTATTTTATAGAGAAAGCAATGTGAAGTATCAGGGAGAATAAAAAAGGATCCTCTAAAATAAGAGACAAACAAATCTTATCCATTTAGTTTTTAGATTTTGTACCAAATATGTGTTCTTTACCATATTCCTATTATTAATAAGACTGTGATATTCTCCTAATTACATACTACTACTTTCTTAAGTTAGCAACAGAATATAAAACTGCAGTTCTTAAATTACCGTAACTCTTCTGTTTCAGCTAGAGATATCTTAAAGCAGCAAATTCTGTCTTATGTATAAACAAACCTCAAAAATGAGGTTTGCTAGGCATCTTCACTGCAGGCAAGAGGGGAAGGGGACATACTCAATATAAAGGAAGAGTTTTTTGTTCTGTTTTGTTTTTATCTATCTATCAGCTAATTGTTGTCATAGCTGTCACTCATGCACCTTTCTTCCATCTACTTTTTAACTGGTAAGTTAAGAATCCTAATTTGCAGTTCTTTGCCCTAACGAGTATATGTAGATGTTACAGGTATACTTTAATAATCTGAAGTCTTTGGATCAGGAAAAAAATAGTAAAAGTAGAAAAATGCATCTTATTATATGAGAGAAGACCACTAAGAAAATGTAAGGCAGGAATATGGTTTTGCCATTTAAGTGAAAATCCATCCAGTAGGATTTTAGGGGTAATAAAAAGAATTTACTGTTTTAGAAGGCTACTCAAATTTGTTTCCAGTGAATGTTTTGGAAATGCAAAAAAGCTCAGATTACACTCCACTTATAGTCAGATTTTTTTACTGCACTTTTAGGCAATACTTTTAAATCTCGGGACCGTGAAGGTGATATTCATTCATGATTACAACACTACTGTTTTACTGAAGATAAACTACTTTTTTTTTTGTGGGGGGGTGCATGGGAGGGAGGCAAATTTGTTTCTTTAAAACGTTCTTCAGAACCTGCACGTGTTCCAGAAAAGACGGTTAACATTGTAATGATTGAAAAGTGGAAAAAAAACACATGCACAAATACCATTCATCCATAAATAGGATTTGCAGGATAATTTAAGTCCCACCATTGCAGTACTTGTCTCTAAATGCTCCTAATAAATGCTTGCTTCTAATAAATGCTGTTTTAAAAAAGTGTGCCAAATATCTCTTCTGCCAAAACATTTGAAATTGCACACAGCAGAATCTATGATCTGAAAGTCCTTTTGCCTTTACCTTTTTCTGTATTTTCTGTGCCATAGTTGTTGAAGCTGCAATCTGCTTTTGGCTAGAGTTTCAGCAGTCATTCCCAGGCTCTGCCGAGCAGTTAGTGCTATGCAAGTCACTACCACTCTCTATTCCTGGACTAGTGGGTAGTTACTCCTCTTGCTGCCTGTGCCTCAAGCTCCTTGGGGAGGAACTGCAGTGTTTTCTGCCAGGTGATGGAGATTGGTAGGGCAAGTCTTCTGCTGTGTTGGAAGGTGCAAAGATGCAGACCCAGGTGAGCTGCGTGCACCCAGGAGGAGCTGCTCGGCAGCAGGAAGGCCTGGCCCAGCCATGCTGTGATGCCACCGCCCTCTGTGTGCCTTTGGTCTCTCCTCACGAGCTCAGGGGTTCTGGCTGTCTCTACCCTTCTGTGGCCCTTTCTTCCTCTGTACCCCTTTTCCTCCTCAGTTTTCACTGCCTCTCTATTCTTCCTCTTGGTTGCTCCTGCTGAGCAGTACAAGCGCCCAGGTTCCATAAATGCCTGTGGAATTTGATATTGAAGTGTTGTCAATTATGCATCACAGAGCAGAAACAAAGCGCCAGCCATGTGGAAATAATAGACTAAAAAATTCATCAAACCAATTTCTTCTAAGTTGCAGAAACTCATTAGAGGTCAGCAAGGTAGCACTGCAACATAAAGCTTAAGTGGTAGAGCCTTGCTCTCTTATTCAAACAGGCTCACTTTTTAATTTTTTTTTTAAATTCTGATTTTGGACATTTAAGATTATTTTCTCTTGATCAAACTCTTTCCAAACATGGAAAGATCCTTTTGATCGTAATCATACTGTATGATCAATCAGCCAGATAAGACTGTGTTATTAGTACATTAGTGAAGAAAGGGGTAGCTCTCATTAATGACATAAAAAGAAAACTATTTTTTTATCTCTTGTCAAGACTAGAGAACCCTTTTCAAGAAGGATTGTAATTCTGCATCAGTATTCCATTCATCCATTTATTCCTCCTTTATTATTAAAAAAAAAAAAGTGGCAAAACAATTTCATTCATCTTGTACCTTATGATTTGGAGAAAATCCAACCTTATGAGTTGGAGAAGAAAAAAGACCTGTTTTGTCATATTTTGCTACACTTTAACATACCTGACCAACTTAGTAAAGGCATAGGATATTTGAAATTACTAGCTCTTGCAAGTTCTCTCTTTTGTTTGTTTGTTTGTTTTATAATACAACCTTTTTTTTTTGTTTGTTTTTCCTCAAGACTGAGAGACTGAACACGTTCAAGTACCTCTGAGAGGAATGTAATTCCCAAAGTCCAATCCTAAAAATATAAAGTTTGGATGAACTTAATTCATAGTGGTTACCTGTTGTTCATTATCTTAATTAGTCTGGGTAATTAAATCATTAATTGGAGCTGATCCCTTGCTAACAGTAAAATTTAGTGCTCTTCTATCTGGTCCGCTAAGACCTGCCATGTCAGTTCTTCATGCAGCTATTTGGTTAAGGTGTTTGTGTATAGGAACAGGCTGCCTAGAGAGTGGTGGAGTCTCCGTCCCTAGAGATCTTCAAAAACCCTCCTGGATGCCACCCTGTGCCACGTGCTCTATGTGTCCCTGCTTGAGCAGGGGCGTTGGACTGGATGATCTCTAGAGGTCCCTTCCAACCTCAACCATTCTGTCATTCTGTGATTTGTGTGGTCAAGAGGCATGAAGTCCTGGGGCAGTGCTGTAACTCTCCAACATGAGTAACACCATGCAGATTAACTGAAGCTATTGGATATTATTTCAGAAAAACTGCTTTTTCATGAGTATTGCAACAGTGGAAAGGGAAGATAGCAAGATGACTAGCTCATTAATGCTTGGCAACAAATCATATGACCAGGAGTTCATCATACAGACCTGACTGGCTTTTTTATCAATACATTTTCATTCTTGGTTTCATGAGGTCATTCGTTTGTGCATGTGAATTTCATTATCATTGGGTACAGAATACTTAACGTTTTGTTTAAGTGATACCAGGCTAGATATTCACCTGCCCGAACCCCCAGCTTTTCAATGTTGAGTCTGCATGTGAAATTTAGTGACTGAAAAACTACTGCTAAATTTGTCAGCTAATGCTGTCTCAAAATGAATGTCATTTAAAAAGCTACAGCACTGTCAGTGGCTACTTTCTCAAACTTTATTTTTTGTTCCGGGAGTCGTGAAAGCTTATTGCAAGTAAAGCATGTGGAAGGTTTCTTTTAGGTTTGGAAACTGTTTGCATAAATGGTAACAATTAGGGGAATATCCACACTGACTTCTTCTTTTTTTTTTTTTTTGGTAAAACGGAGAAGAGGAAGTTCTTACACTTGTTTGCATGTAAACATTTACCAGGTGGTTCTGTTGCCATTCAGAGGGATCTTGACAGGTTGAAGACAGGCAAAGATGGCAAAAAAGGCTCATATACTGCAGAGCAATGCAGGGCCTGGGATTCCTGGTGGACACCAAGCAATGGGACCTTGAGGCAAAGAAGGGCACTAGCCTCCTGGGCTGCATGAGGCAAGAGTTTTGCCACAGGTCTGCCTTGGGAGATCCCTTTTCTCTACTCAGCCCTGGTGAAGCCAAACCTGAAGTGCTGGGTCCAGTGCTGGGCACCCCAGTATGGGAAAGATGTAGACACAGTGTGGTGAATCCAGTGAAGGACTGGAGCATATGTCGGAAGAGGAGAGGCTGGCAGAACTGGGATTGTTCAGATTTTTTTTTTTTTTTTTTTAAATGAGAGAGTGGTTAAACACTGGGACAGGTAGCCTAGTGTTTACCAGTATAAACTCTACCAGAGTTGGTAGAGTCTGCATCCTTGGAGATACTCAAACCTCAGCCAGACATGGGCATAAGCATCCTCTTGTAGCTGACCCTGCTTGAGCAGAGAGGTGCCTGCTGGCCTCAGTGATTTGATGATTCTATGAAAATAGCAATTTGGTAGTTGTGTGAAAATTTATATCAAAATTTCAATGTGTCTTTAGTGCTTTCTGGCTTGAAACAGTAAAAGCAAAATATTAATAAGCCTACTAGTTTTATATAAGAAGAATGGGAGATGTATTATGAAAATCCTTTACAGAAAAGACGGTTTCCTTAACAGAGTGAGAAGGGAAGTGCAAATGCTTTCCTAAGAGATTACATTTCCATTGCATAAAACTTCAACATCTCAATATTCACAATGGAAACAAACCCCAAATCTGCAAGTGTTAATGAAACTGTGCAGTCATGAAAGAAAACAAGTAGAAGAGCCAGATGATTTAAGAAACTATATAGTCTTGCTTTTAATTTATTTCCATATAACTCTCTTTTGCTCCACTTACCATGAAGCAAGCAACTGCATGACTTCAAGTATATCTCTTGCATATGTCATGATCACTCTGAGTGTTGTTCTTCCTATGAAAGTCTGTGACAACTCTGCAGCCTCCTCCCACCCAGTTTATTTGAGTTTAGGGAACGATGTCTTTTCATAAATGTATTTTGAGTGATTTAAATCGTAAGTGCCTTCAAGTGAAGTGTGTGAGTGAAATCTTGTGCAAATTAAGTCAGCTGCAAAAATTCCATGCAAATTACTGAGTCCATGACTTGCTACATCCAAGTCTTCCCTTATATTACACTGCGTAAAGCATTCCATCAGAGCTCCAAACTGAGGAAGTATATCGTTGACACACTTTAATTAATCAAGTTTAAAATAAAGCTGTAAAAGCTAACTGGAGATCAGTTAAGTGACTCTAGCGTACACTCAGTATATTTAAAAACTAAGTTTTGACTAGGCCATCAGCATTCCACTAATCAAAATCTCTAATATTTGAAAAATGTTAGAAATTTGAAAAAATTTCTACAAAAGTAAAGGAAAGAGTAGATTTAGTTTTCATTATCATGTTCCTGGTGCTTTGCTTTTCCTGATTTTCTTTTCAAATTTTGGGCAGGTGAAGGAGTAATGATATTTAAAGGTGGATGACAAAAACTGGCTATATTTATTTCAGATATACACCATCCTATGTAAAGGTTACGAAAAATATATTGAAGCAAAATTGTAATATTTTATTATTTATGTTTGTAATTAGCATGTTAATGTTAAATATCTGTAAGTCATAAAATATGTATTTTTTCATTTGTTCACTGAATTTCCAGTCCATTTTCAAAAATGATTGAGAATTCTGAGCTTTATTATTCAAGGCATTATATCTCTAACTGGTTAGAAATAATAACAGCACATCACCATGCCTCTGCCATTAACTGCTAATCTGTGTTGTACAGTAGAACTGTGTAATTGGGTAATACTGTTTGTGATGAGAGTGACTGATAAGAAAAATCGAAATTTAACTACAGGAAAATGATAAAGCAGCTGCTTGATGATCATGAAAACAGTTCTAAAATGGAAAGACTGCTCTTGTTCCCCTTGAGCGGGCTACCTTTCTGTGCCATGAGGAATTTGAAGGCTGCTTACAAACAAGTGTAAGCGATAATTGTTCTTTCTTCTTGATGGTAGCACATTTTTTTCTGGTGAAATAATATTGGGATATTTTGACATGGGAAAGGAGTAATTCTTTACACATTTAGTTATTCGTCAATGAAATGTCGTAATCAGGGATGAAAAGAGAGAGGGAGAGAGGAAAGTATAGATAGTTTGGACCAATTGAAATGATATATTAGATAATAAAATATTTAAAATCTTCAACTTTTCCTGCTTCTGTAAATGGTAATCTTCGAAGAACACTGCCTTTGGTGTTATGTCTCAGACTACAAAATCATCTTGAAATTGCATCATATCTTTAATATGTGATGTTTCTAAATAATGTTTATTTAGTTACCTTTATTACCTTAGTCATTTACTAAAAAAACAAACAACAAACAAACAAAAAAAAACGGATATGCAGAGTGGAAAAGTAGTGTTTATAATAAAATTTCTTAATTAGAAAAACACAACAAGTCTGGAATTGGGACAAGTCTATGCCTAATAACTAAATGAAATTCAAGACGAGATAATATCATATGTTGTAAAGAAGATTCACAAATACATGCTGATAATCAAACTGTCAAATTAATTTGGAAATGCAAATTTTTCAGATGCAAATAAATTTAATATGTGCAAATCAGGATGTTTGATATCCATTGCAGTCTTCTATTTAATGTACATATTTACAGTTGGAGATGTGTATGCAAGGGCTCTGCATGTTAATTACAGTAGCCTTTTAAGAAGGGAACTGAAATGCAGATTAGAAATGTTGTTTAACACCCATTTATGTACCAGTGCATTGCTAAAATCATACTTATTGAGGCAAATGTCTCTTCAGTAGGTTCATAATTCAAGACAAAAGCTTGTTCTTTTTTTTCCTTAGGAAAAGCAAGATGTGGGGGGCTTAGAAGACTATACTAATGGATATATTCTTAATACGGCTTTTTTTCTATGAAAGCAGACAGACTGTAAAAGAAGTTGTTATATGTTTGAGCAATTGCAACAATAAGTACATGTCGTGACAGTTACTCTCTACTTCTGTCTTAATAAGCCAAATTTGTCTTAATAAGCCAAATTTGACTGCATGTTAGTAACAATAGAAAGACCAACCAAATTTCATGCAGGTTTGTTTTCCAACTTACTTTGTGGATTTAGTGAATGCTGATGGAATCTCATGTGATTGTATTTTAGAGTAACTTTCTTCAAGGTGCATATGGGTTATTTGATATTCAATGTACATGAATTCTGTCTCTTTTGAAATGCATTTCTTGTATTCTAATATACAGACTTATCGCAGAAGTAGGTAGAAATCATTAAATGAAATATATTTTCCGTTGCAATACATACACTTGTTATTCATGTGTAGCCCACTGACATCAGCTTCAGCTACTGCTATATAAAGAATAGGCTTAAATGAATTATAAATGAGGCATTGTAATTGAAATCTTATCTGAATGTTAAAGATATTTCAAGGAAATATCCAGGAAATAAGTACAGTGAAGAAACTTGAGAATAATATTGCAGCAAACTAACTTTTAGACATGTTAAAGTATACATACTTTCTATTATTCTCAGTTTTATTCATGACTTCGACAGCTGCTGTCCATCTCTCTGCCTCTCTTCCTTGTTTTCATCCTTTTGAGGCTAGGTCAAAAGGCCTTACAAATGACCCCTTCTTGCTGGAAGAAACTTGGCTTAGTAACTTTATTTATCGCTCACTTGCCTTTCCTAGGCATATATTTTTCTTTGTCTTTTCACATGCCGGCTGATAAAAGTTTCTGAGGAAAACAGGAATTGAATGGACATGTGACAGTCAATTTTGACCAGAAATTTGTACCGAAAATAAATATTTATACATATTTCATATACATAAAAATATATAAATTGTATTTATCCTAAAAATAACAGCAGCTAGTTGTTCTAGAAAAGCATTAATAATATTAGAAGGCAGAGCAGATATTTTCAAATTATGTTTTGTAAGCAAAGCTAATTGTGAAATGCTATTTCTATGCTATTTATCAGCAACTTCTTATTATTTAAGAGGTTATCTAATTATGTAAATAATAATTGCAAATAATAGCACAACAAATGGTATAATAAAATTTTACAATAATGCAAATAATAATAACTTGCAAAACTCTTGGCAAGCACTGGCTTCTGTAGAATAGGCGTATTTTTGTTTGAAGGAGTCACTTTATTTACTAACATGTCTCACAAACATATCTAATATCTCAATGATTTTAGTATGACTTTTCTTGATAGTAAAAATGGTACTCTTCACAGTCTGGAGTATCATTCTTTGCACATTCAGCCTACTTACTATTTTTATTTTCTTTCTGCTTCTGCTCTCTTTCTCTCAAGCCCTGTTCCATTGACTGCACATTCACAAAAGTAATTTTCTTTTTTTTTTGCCATGTTGATGAGTACTAGGTATTTCAGTATTATAAGAGATCACAGAATGAAAAGAAGTATAGCTGACAGGATTATCAAATCATACATTTTTTTTTGTTTGTTTCCCATCATCCACTCTACCTCTTTGAATCTGAAATTGACATTATTAGTCACCTGCACCTACTCAATATCCTTCCTATTTTTCGCCTATAATGCCCGTTTGGTGTTTGGAGCCTGGATTTTGTTTCTGCACTTAACAGCAATGTGCATTTCTTACATCTGTGTTTTCAAAATTAAAGCAACTGAACCTGTCATGTATGAAGAAAACTTTGCAGTCCGAGAATCAGTCAGTAATGTCTATTCCATTATTTTCATTTGAATTACTAATCTGCTGGAATTCTTTTGGCCTAGATGCCCTTGAGACATGAAGTAAGGTCCATGATGGGCCTTGCTGAAAAAGGTGCTCAGTAGAGCCATAAAGCCTTTATATATCATCAGCTAGATGCTGCTTTCTGAAATGTCAGTCACCAGTATCCAGAGCAACTGAAGCTTCTTGGAAAGACATGGCAAGCAAACGTTCAGCTAGGAGGACACACCTGATGTTTAGCACCTTGCACAGACTATTTTACCTATACGTTGAACTTATCTATAAATAAAAATCTGTTGCACACAAAGAAAAACAGATTTTAGATCTGCACCCTGCTCCTGCTTCACACAAACTGTTTCATATTTAGTTCCCCAGCACAACGGCATATCTGCTCAACAGAATAGTATCACACATAATACTAGCCATTGGTTCTTGTTTTTCTGCTTCCCTGTAGAAATATTTCTCCTTTCTTGGCAATTTTTTTCTCTGGCCAAAGCTGCAGGTGGCAAAGTGATTTCAATGGGAAATTTTAGCCTATATTTAAATGAAGAATTAGAACTTTAAAAAGTGGAAATGTCTGTCTTTTATCCGTGCTTTTTACAGCTAAAATTTATTCTATTTATGTCACTCTAGTCCTCCAGTTCTATTTTTTAATGCGATTTTAAGATCCTCCGTTATGATGGGAGAAGATTTTCAACAAAATCGAAGGCAATGTCTCTCAGGTTTATACCATCAGTACATTTCATGAGGGTAACCCTGCATTTTGCATCAAAGTCAGTTGTTCACTGATTATTAAAAATTCTGAAAAAAATAATGTTGTAAGTTCCGCGTAGTTTGATTTTTTTTTTTTACTTAAAACCATTTTAGTTCCTTCTTCATTTCACAGTTCGTATAATAATGTCAGTTTGTTTCCATTGTAACCATAACTTTCCCATGTCATGCATGCATGCCTAGTAAAGAATCCAGTCATATAGACTTTTGGTATTTCAATCTAAATAGATCAACTCTATCACTTATTCTGCCTCTAGAAAATATATATTTTTTTAATCAAAGAAAAGTAATAGAGTAACTTAGCATGATCCAATTGTAATTAGTTTGTGCTGTGTTTTATCCTGTATTGATTTTTCCTCATGTGTTTATCAATTCTTTATTTTCAGAGCTCACTAGTAGTGGGTCTGTTTTTATGTGTATACATGCACGATTATGACACATTTTCTAAACCATTGTGAAGTATTCTTTTTTATTTTGGCTGATTTTTACTTTAAAAGTGTTTAATCATTATTCAAGTTCATCTGAAAATGTTGTGAAAATGGGTTTTATTAGATTGTACTATAAAAAATGAGGCAGTCATGAGATCATTATGAAAACATATAATATAGGAACTTCTTGACCTTTATACTACCTACCTCTGTTAGGCATTTCTTCGGTACCAGAAATTAGGAGTAAGTCTCAATAGAGAAAGTCAGTAGGAAAGCCTAAAAGTTTTGTTCTAATTTAACATAAAATTTATCTATATTCCTAAATTTGGATCTCAGTAGGCCTTCTGAATTGAGTGGAACTAAGAACATCCTTCATGTTTAACATCATTTTTTAATGCTTTATTGAATTGTGTCTGTTTCTGGTACAACAGCTGGAAATGTGAGAATGGTTTTTAGTATTTATTGTTGCTTGTCTGGTGTGTTTAATAAACTGTCTAAGGTTTTTAGGAAAATAACCTTTGTAATCAAGTCTTGGAAGAAAAGCCTCAGAGGGATTTTTTCACATGAGGTTTCTTAAGAACACACTTTCTAAGTGTTGTTTTCTTGCTCACACTCAATTTGAAACACTGAGGAATTTTCTGAGATTTTGGAAGCAACAACCGTTTTCTGTTAGTGTCAAATCTTAAACTTTATTGCTGTTTTAATGTTGTTCTAATGTTTACGAAGCATAGAGACTGTTTAACATTTCTCAGTAAGAAACATCAGTTGAGGCCAAAAGTAGAAAGAGTAGTATTAAGTACAGAAAGAATTTTTGCAGGACACTGATTAATCATTCTTACTTTTTTAAGAAAAGAGATATTTATTAGTACTTCATGTTTCACTTGAATATTGATGCCCTTGGGACAAAGCAAGTAGTTTTGTATTGTTTCTTCCGTCACTTACTGCATAAGACTTAATTGTAATCTATATTCTTTAGGTACAGTGAGATTAGTACCTGTAAATTGTACTTAGGTGTTTTAATTGATGTTTATTTGTTCTTAATTTAGGAGATGTAGAAAAAAAATACAGCATTTCTCACAGACTAAGGTTTTTTCTAACAGTCACTTAATAACCATTTCCTCAGCATGAAAAGGGTTCAAGAAGTAATTTACCTGAGCCGAGGGAATATTACCTTTTTGTTCTTTGAACTGAAGAACGGTAAATACTTTATACCCTTTGCTTACTGTAGGAAGCATAACAATCTCTTCAAGTAGGATTCTTAATTTTCTAGTAAACAGTGTCTCTTTATGCCTTCTTCTCTTTTTACTACTTCTTTATAGTAATAGTTCAATTTGACCTTTAATTTTTTTTTAATTTTAAGGCTTTTTATATCAGCGTTCTCCAGATTTTTTTCTCATTGTGAATAAAGGGGACTCAGTTATATTGAGAAAAATTTTGGAAGATTTCTTTCCTTATTTTTTATTAATAAGATATCTCAAATATTTCTGACAAAGATGTGGGAAACACCTTGTTTAAGGTGTTTAAAAAAAGTTTAATTACAATGGTTTTCAAGTTTTTAATGCCTTGCTTCATTTTTAATGCCTCACATCATTTTAACTTCGTTAACACTCATAATGGTAATTCGCCATTGCTTAAATCTAAAACACAAAAAAACCTATATTCTTCAATATTTATCTACCATTGAAAATTTGTATTTGCTTTTCAAAATGATTTTTTTTAAAAAAAGGTTCTTCTCTTTTGCGTTTTAAATGTAAATTATTATTTTGTGAATGCAAGTACTTGCAATACAATGCCATTACAATACAGAACATTCAGAGCTAGTAGAAGCCAGAATAAGACATAATGACAGTTTCAGAGTCCTAATCTTTTGCTCTAATAATCATTATTGCTAGTTAATCAGAGTAAGATTGCTGGGTTAGGAGAATTTGGCTAATATTTGACATCAGATTTTTTTCTTTGAGGACAAGAAATTAAAAAAAAAGAAAAAATATGAAATTGACATCTGTACAGTCTTGTGCTTGAATTGCCCAAATGAAAGTTCCTTGCTTTTCATTTTCCTTGGCTTGATGGTTTTGGTTTCACTGTTTTTGTAATATTTGGTTATGATCAAGTCTTATCCTATCAGCTTAAGCACCTGATCCTTGCCATCCCTTCTTTGTACATTATAAGGAAACAAAAACCAAGAGTTTCACACCTGTAGGGTTTTTTAAAAAAAATATTTTTAAGAACCTTTTGTACAAAGTTATTGACCTTGGGTATAGAGATCTTTTTTGTGTTCACTTACCCTCAAAACCTCTTCCTAACTGAAAAGAGAATATGAAGGAAGATGCAGGTTATCAAACTTATTAATTTTTTTTTTTCATATATACACTTTCTGCTTCTATCTCATCTTTGAAATAATTTTTTTTTTCACTTTTCTAGTCACTTGCTGTATTTATATGCCTTTATCTTCATAGATGTGGAATGCTTTTACTTTTAAATTTCAGATGCAGATATAGTTTTTATGAGTTCAGGTCAAGTTTTAGAGCTGTCTTTACAATTATTGGAAACAAAGGTCACTAAGTAACCACAATCTTGGCGAATAACTACTACTGAAGCTGTATTTACAGTACACTAATTATATTTCTCATCTAGCAACATATGCTTCTGATGTTAAAAAAGTTGGTGTTTATAGCTGTCTTAGCATATACATATTAATTGTCCACCGAGTACAGTAAAATTAAACTACTGTTCTGAATAGTGTAGTTATATAATCCTGAGGACAACTCAGAGAACTAAAACAACTATCAAATCATTAGTCAAGGCTTTCAGGAGCAATGTAAGCATAAATCTACGACTGTTGCTGGACAGTGTGGCAATGACGTTTAGTACTTCTTTGATGCCAGATACGCATTTTATGGCTAATAAAATCTTACCTGCATTTCAAGGACTGAGCCTCATTGTCAATGTACTCTACTGAGCAGACGTTGGTCACTCATGTAGTTTGTCAGTGTTCATAAAGTCCAACAGGAAGAGGAGAAGAGATTCAAAATTAAATTTGTAACCCCGCTTATGTGATTTTCCTATGTTTTTACTCAGTGTGCTTCAAAACTGAAGTGACCTCTTAGATATTTGAGGACAGAGCCAATAAATGGAAATATTGCTGTTTACAATTTAAACTGCTGATGTAGTTGGGAGAAAGAGCATCTGTTCTCACTTGTAGTGTGATCAGTATATGGTAGCAGAGTCGAGGAAGGAGCAGCTGTTCATACCCCGTACATCCATCTTCCATTAAGCGCCAGCACGTGAGAGAGATCCTGCGATTTAGTCTACCATTCAGTTAGTACAAAACACATTAAATAGTGCCCTGATGCTTGAGGTCCTAAATTAGTTCTCTTCAGACTCATGCATTCCAAAAACCCCTCCTACCAAATTGTGTAGCCTTTCATAAATTAAAATGTTCATTTTCTATTTGAAGAATTATCAAGGAGAACTTGCTCTCTTGTATTATCCAGTGGGGAGAGGTACCCTGTATGCATAAAGAAGTGACTCATCTTGTTGTGGGATTAATCCAATAGTTTTGGTGCTGCAATGGGTAGTCTGTCTTAGACCCTCTCCCTACCTTAGGTGTCTCTTAGGTAGAGACCTCAGAAATAACTTCATTTGTGAGACTCTGTTAGAGTTTTTTTTTTAATTTAAAGCAATTTGACTTTTATTAGTTACTTTATTTTGAATAGTTCCACTAGATTTTTTAGCCTGTATGTTAAAGAAAGAAACAAACAGTGTGAGAGTGAAGAGAGAGATTCATTGATCATAGACACTTTAACCTCAGTGTAGAGTTGCATGTACAGTTTGAGAGAATTTGTGGGGGAGCGGTTCCATTTGCGTATTGTTTTTTCTTTTTATTTAATAAGCAATCTGACAAGGGCATGTTGAATTTAAGGGAAAAAATATCATTTCATTTTATACAATGGTAATTAATGGCTTTTCTTTTAGAAATTATATCAGCAGTTAGCATGGCCTGTTTAGTCATACATGGTACCAGGGAAGTTTAATCAAAAATATAAATAGGGATTAATGGTAAAATAATGAAATATTATTATAAGATGAGTGCATAGCCTATCAAGGCAAGCACTCTAAGTTCAATAGTGCAATTATTCTCAACAGACATCTTATAAAAGTGACTTACAGAGTATTTGGAATTATGTAAGTTTTAACACATTGGAATTTAAGATTTAGACTTTGCAAGGATTTTTCCATATTATTAAACTCCATTTAATTCAAATTATTATTCTGCTGTTGTAATTTTGAGCAGTTTGTGATACTCTAAGTAGAACCACAGCTAAATCATACCAACTGCAGACAGTGATTAATGCAGTGAGCGAGGAAAGCGCAGCATGCATGAAAGGAGAACATACCAAGGACAAAGACAAGCACAGCAATGATCAAAACAAAGCTGGATTCCCACGAGGATTAGCATGATAATGTTGCTGTTTCTCCTTTTCCTGAAATATGTGATCAGCCAGCAATATTTATTTTCAAGATCATGTTTCTTTACTCTCAAGTAAGCTAACTAACTCTTTGGAAAAGGCAGTGCATTTCACACACAGACTTAGCAGTAACAGAAGGATACTGCCTTTAAAGCAATGCAGGTATTTGCATCTATTGAAATGCGTTCATACCTAATATTGTACTTCAGAACTGGGCTTCAGAATTCTTCATTAAAAATCACAAAATTCAGTGTGAATATTGTTGATCATCTGTTGATCATGTTTTGAATTCTTATGGGATGTTGAATTAATTCCATCCTTACTTCAGCCTGAATGTCTGAAGAAGAATGCAAATCAACTAAGTAACCAGAAACAAACAAACAAAAACATTAAGACTTGATCACAGAAGTCATGAAAGTTAATTGCTGTTATCAGACAATAATAAAATATAGTTGCCGTAAGTCAGCATGAGTTAACATGCTCACAGTCATTGTCTTATTGTGTTTAAAATACTGACAGTCTGTATTTTAAGAAGACAAATTACAGTTGTGGAGATTCAGAGTAGCAGTGTACATAAACAAGAAAAATGGAGTCACTTGAATGTTTCTGTTTAAAGAATAATAATCATTTTGCATTTATTTTAGGGAAATTTATTACAACTTGCTATTGCTTCTCTCCATCAAAGAGAGAAAATTATTTCTTGTAAAAAGAAATAATAATAATAATAATGGAAGCCCATAATGGTAATGAATAGAGTCCTACAAGAAAAAAAAATACAAAGAAACACACTACATTTAAATGTTACATGAAAATCCAGGTAGCCAATATGTTTTTAGTCGAAGCGCAATTGCTTTAATTGGATTAGAATTAAAGCAACCCAAAAGTATATTTGGTACAGTAAGCAGATCTCCTGTTCCCGACCTAAATCCAGCTTGACTTAGTAAATATTATCATACATCTAATCTAGTTCCTAGTGGTAAGATTCACCATTGAATTCTGTGCTAGAGGCGCTGGAAGTCTTATCTGAACATTTCAAATAGTATCACTCACCATAAGAAAACCTTCACAACTGCAAATAGTGATTTTGAAATGGAATATACATATTCCTTGCTTATGTTGTTTGATTAAAGATTTGTTGATGCATTGACACAAAGCGTTATTGTCATGATATGTGCACCAAATCTTATCTTTTGAAATAATACAGTTCTTACTTTCATTTTCCCCTCGTGAACTTGCATCAAACTTAGCATTATAAATTAATGTTTTGTCCCTGAAGGCTACCAATATTAAAAAACAGAAAGAAAGATTTGCTTGAGTCTTCTCTATCTCATCATAATTACTACTAGTGTCATTATTTTATGGTTGAACTGATGATTCTTCTGACTGAAATACCATATTTCAAACTGGTATTATTTTATCATCTCAGAAGATCTTCAAATAAAGATTCTTGTCTCTTCTCCATCTGTATTGTAGTCCCTCATCTGTGATCGTATAGGTAACATATATGGTTCACGGTGATCGTTGGTTCTTGAAATTAATAATGTAACTAAGGACTGCACTGATATAATTACTGATTTTATACAGACAACTGTAGGCAACCATGGGGTGTAGGTAATGTTCTTTATGTGGTTAGGATTTGAATTTATTATCTGGAGAGAGGACGCATAGTCTTTTTCTGCAGGTACTAGCATTTGTCTAGCTCGGTGTATCTCAGAGTATTTATTTGCTGTGTTTATAATTTATTATGTATATATGTATGTGTCTATAGGTAGATTTTAAATTGCAACATACATTTTGAAGCTTTGTAAGTTGATTGTGTTTCACTTGCAAAGTTGCCTGTCTGTCCTATTTGTTTTCATTAGCCACTAATAAATTTTCTAGGTCAAGATAATTACATAAGGAAGAAAAATGGGGGAAGTGACATTTTTATCTGTTTCATATAGACATTTACATATCTTTAGTGAGAAGTATTTTGCTTTATTAGCAGATGCCGGTAGGAATGATTTCATCCAGAGATCATGGTGGAAAAATCTGATGAATTTAGAAAATGATTAGAGTTACACATTTTTGCATCCTTCAGTACTAGAAGAATTCTGTTGTATTTTCTTCATTGTTTAATCTGTAAAAATAAAATAGGCAACAATGTGGTGTTGTTTATTTTGAACTATTTTTTTTTCCTTGCTAAAGTGGATACCATTTTCTTATTTCTAAATCTACCACCATTCTAAAGTGGCCCAGGAGAACCAGACACCTTATGTTTTAACAAGCTAAATGCTTTTATAAAAGAGCTATTAATGAGATTGATTCTAATTGCAGGTGCATGTTAAGAAATATTGACATATATAGCTTTTAGCTTATAGGCCTATTATATCTTTGGTTTCACAAGTGAAGCAGTGGAACAGCATTTAGCCTCATAACAGTAGTTGTAAGATCTACATTTTTAGTAATTCCTGTACTGCCTTTCATCCCTGTTTTGAAACACATAAATTTGACTTTAAAATGTAGAGCAGGCTGCTGCTCCCTGTGATACAAATAACTCTTAGTAGTCACAATAAGTAGTTGCAGTAATTTTGTACAGAAATTAGACAAGTGGATACCCCATGTTTTGAGGAATGTATTACATTGTCAGGGGTTCTGGCTATCTCTACACTTCTCTGATATCCCTTAGGCTAGACTTTGGGACTGCTGGGTAGCGTCTTCTTTAGAGAGTCACTGTATTTTTAATGGACATATTTTAATGAAAAGGTGTTCTGGCTGAAGAAGGGGGTTCTGAACCTTGACCCTTCTGCATACTTATTTATTTATTTTTAATCAAAAATGTGTATTTAATTTGACTCTTGCTTTTATTTACTTTTCCGGCAGTCAGAGGAAGAATGCATTGAAAATTCGGGATTGTGCCATGTGTAATATTTATATTTTTATGTGTACCAGCCTTTACTGATCATGAGTATCACTGCCTCTCTAGTATGTGAATGTTTTGCATTTCAACACTGTCTCAATAGAGTATTCCTGTTCGGAGATAACCAAACAAATATTGACAAAAGAAAATAGTTCATAATGTGCCATATCAATTAAATAGCGGTAGTGATTTCATTATACATTGTTATCTTCTATTCTTTAGGGAATGTTTTCTGTCTGTTCAGTTGATGACAGATAATTCAGAAAACAGAGATACTGCACTTCCATATGGGTTATTTTAATTATGCTCTAACGATTGTAAGTTATCATCTATTCAGATTGTGACTTTAACAACTCAAATATTATTGAAATCAAGAAAAAAGATTGATGGGTGTTGGCATTGTGTGCTGTGTTTGCACATTTGAATATTATTTCTTACATTTCTTTGAAAGAAATAATTCCAACATGAGCGCTTTTTTATTACTTGACAGAACTGGAACAGGAAGATTATGCAATCTTAAAACTGTTTTTTTGTTTGTTTGATTTTAAAATTACTAATATATTACAAATTCAAGACGTGTAAACAATCATCTGCTAAATTTTCTTGGTAGCTATGGAAATCACATTTGAAATCTTAATTTCAAAAAGCTAGAAGTGCTTTGTATTTGGGTAGGTTTTTTTTGGGATTTTTGTTTTGTTTTTTGCCAGTGGCAGAGCCTCTAGTATAACCCAGTGCTGCAACTGAGAATCACTGTTTTAATGAGGATGGTTTCCTAGATTTTTTTTTTAATTGGATTTATCATTTAGGTTTGTGACCAAATTTGTCTTTTAAATATAAACTCTTTTGTTAGTCTGTGATACAATGTAATCTTGTATACATAGTACACTTCAGACAGAACTACCCAGACCGTACCAAAAAAAACAACAAAAAATATCTCTGAAATTTAGATGCTTAGAGTTCCAATACCCAGGAAAATCTGAAGAACATGTAATTCTGAACAGGTTTGCAAGACTTCTTTACCTTATCTTTTTATTTTGCTAGTGTGTAACTTGTACTTACCCTCTTTCTGGACCTGAACAGGCAAATGTTTCATGCTGTGCAGCCAGTAAAGACATATAAGCTGTTGCCTACCTAGTAGCTGAAGCTTAAAATAAATAACTCCGCAAAGTATTTCATTTTTGTTTGACAGATTGAACTATTTGACCCAACAAGATTTTAAAATGAAAGCAGACAAGCTTTGATTGTCTGCTATGAATGTGAATGAGAAAGATACTCATTGCTTCTATCTTGTATCATTTAATACAAAACAGTAAACTAGAGTTGCCTTTGAAATAATGCATAATGCTACAAGATGCTATCCACAATACTTTCTGGAGAAAGACTTTCTCTTTTTTGAGAAGAATCAGATTAGAGATCATTTAAGCAAACTTGACATCGCCAAGTCCATAGGCTTCATCATTTGTGGGATGTATGCACAAGTGGGAAATTGTGAGGGAGCTGGTGAACGTCATTGCTAGACCTCTCTCAACCATCTTGGAAAGGAAAGGGGGAACAAAAAAGGTGCCTGAAGACAGGTAGAAAGGCACTGTCCCTGTCCTTCAAAAAGGACAAGAAGGAAAACCCAGGAAACTACAAGCCAGTCAGCCTCACTTCAATCCTGGTAAAGATGGTGGAGCGGCTCATCCTGAATATTGTCTTTAAACATATGAGAGAAAAGAAATTGATCAGCAGTGGATTCAGCAAGGAGGAATCCTGCTTAACCAACCTGACACCTTTCTGTGATAGAATGGCTGGGTGGGTAGAGGAGTGGAGGGCAGTAAATGCCGTCTCCTGTGACTTAAGTGTGGCTTTTGACACTGTTTCTTGTAATATCCTCACAGACAGGCTCAGGAAGTGTGGACTGTATGAGAGGGCTGTGAGGTGAATTGGGACTTTCTGAATGGTAGAAATCAAAGGGCTGTAGGATAAGTGGTCCAAAGTTTAGACTGACAAGTCTGTAACTATCAGTGCCCTCCAGGGGTCAATACTGGACCCACTGCTGTGCAATTTATAGATTAGTAACCTGGATGGCTGAGTGTACTGTCAGCAATTTTGCAGATGACACAAAGCTGAGAGGAGTGGTTGATGCACCGGAGGGCTGTTGCCCTTTAGAGGGACCTGGATAGGCTGCAGAGGTAGGCGGTGAGGAACCTCATGGAGCTCAACAAGGACAAGTGCAGGGTCCTGCCCCTGGGGAGGAGTAACCCCAAGAACGAGGACAGGCTGCAGAGAAGGACCCAGGAGTCCCGGAGAACACCAAGATGACCTTGAGCCAGAAATGTGCCCTTGTGGCTGGGAAGATATTTTATGTGGCATTAGGCAGGGCTTTGCCAGCAGGTTGAGACATGAAGCCGCTGGAGCAATTCCAGCAAAGGACTGTTAAACTGATTAAGGGACTGGAACATCTTCCCTGTGAATAAAGATGGAGAGAGCTGGGGCTGTTCAGCCTGGGGAAGAGAAGCCTGAGGGAGGATCATCCCAGTGTCTGTAGGTACCTGAAAGGGGGACTGTCTGCCAGAGGATGCTGCCAGACTCTTCTCATTGGTGCTCAGCTATAAGACAAGCAGGCACAAACTGAAACGCAGAAAGGTTTGTCTGAACATAAGGAAAAACTTTCACTGAGCATGGGAACAGGTTGCCCAGAAAGGCTGTAGAAGCTTCATGCTGGGAGATACTCAAAAGCCATCTGGACAGGATCCTGGGCAGCATGCCCTGGGTGACCCTTCTGAGGAGGGGTTTGGACTAAATGGTCTCCAGAGATCTTTTCCCACTTCAACCAGTCCATGATTATGTAATTCTGTGATTAAACATCATCCTACTGCTGTGTTAATAGAAGAAAAAAAAAAAAAGAGTGGGCTTGTCACCTGTAACTTCATCTCATATATTCTCACCACTAGAGCTTAAAGTAAGTGGAATATGAGTAGATAAGAATGTAACAATTGATAAATATAATATGTGGTGGAGACAGCTTGTCTGGCTCTGCTAGCCGGCCACATTACTAAGATCTCTGTTGCTTATGATATCACAGATACAAAGGATACCAAAATTGTGTGTTTTTAATTAGGTCATTCTTTAAGCGGGCATTAATTCTTGCTTTGGGACAATAAAGGGAACAAGGTAATATTTACAAAAAAATAAAAAAGGTAAATGTCAATTTATTAATTTCAGAAATTTCAGAGAGCTTGTTTTCAGATACTAAAATGTGAGAGAAAAGCTGCTACCAGTAGAATTAATTTGAAGGTAAATGATTGATCATATATTTTCACAATAATGAAGTAGTTTTGATTACAGTTTTATGTTAAACAAATATATTCCTGAAGGAAGTGTAATACACTGAATTCTGGAAAAGTAGAAGGACAGATTAATTGCAGGAGGCTGGAATGGGAGGTAGGCAATAGCAGACTGTAGGTGAGTAAAGAAATAAGAAGAAATAAGAAGCAAGAGCTAGGAATGTGGATGAATAGTAGAAAATTATGGACGATGGAGAGGGAGGAACTTCATTAGAAAGAGGAGTTTGTAAAGTTGCCAAAAGGAAGAGCTGGATTAGCTGTCAGAAGTGTGAAACAGTCATAGCCTCAGCAGAAGAGATAGTAAGGGAAGAATGGATGCAAAAGGGGACCAGAGTCACAGACTGGAGATGTGGAAGGGGCAACTGTGTTCTGCATAGCCTGGAAGGGAAGCTGGTACTCCTGCGGTTTGGGTAGTCCTGCTTGTAGCAAGGCAGTGGCAGAGCTGTTGGCTGTCTTCTGCTGGCAGGCTGATGTGCTATGCTGACTTAGGTGATCCTAGATGGCAATGGCATTATGCTGCTGCTGCACCTCAGCAAAAGAGTCCTTATAACTTGGAAGGGGCAGAAACAAGTATTATTTTGTAAGAGCTTAATAATAATAATTCTGAGTTTGCATTCCTGCATGATAGAGCATTTTACACAGAGCTTTCCCTCTTGCCATCTACTAAAATTCAGGACTGTTAGTAAGCTATCTGCTATAAAAACACTGTATCTCACTGTTTTGGGAAGCTTTATGTTAAATAAATCAGGGAACTGCCAAAAGTAAAACCTGAAGTGGGCCTTTGAAAGATGCCAGTGCTACAGGATATGGGGACACATGGCAAAACATAAGTCAAGCTATGGAAAGTTACCTTCTTGAGTTCCATATTCGTAAATTTTGAATGCTTTACAGATATTCTATACTGGATCCCAGAAGAATGTCTCTTCTGTAAGGGAATAAAACCTGTTTTTCATTTTACTGTAGGAATTCTAAGAGAGTACTATAATGACAGGGCTTTATGACAGGAAAGCACATTAATTCTAATTTGCTTATGGTCATTTTTACTCCTACCCCTTAACTTATATAGTTATTATAGATTTTCTTGTTTGATATTTTCCAAATATCTTTTTGTCTTGGTATTTTGTTTCCTCACTACACTTTTAATTATAGCATTGAGTTTTAAAGGCTCTTTCCTTTCCCCATGCTTTCTTTTGGGACTTTTCTTTGGCTTTCTTTGTACCCTTATGAATGAAGTTAGTATTGTTATTCTTTTGATGGCAACTTGTTAGTATTCTTTGTTTTTTTACCTTCTCCATGATCAAAAATATGACATGTGAATGTTCTGTTCTTTCACTTCATAAATGCAGTTTTTTCAACACCAGTGACATGTAAAAAGACGTTATTTGGACAGAAGACAGTTCAGTACAAAATAAAAAGTGACTAAGTAAACAAGGGCAAGATAATGTTTTAATTTCAAAGACATTGTTGCAGTGACTAACATGCCCACAGTAGAACTGAGGTTATTCACAGCAGCTTTAAATTCAGTATTTCCTATTTTTGATTCCTTATTTTTAATGTGCTTTTAGTATAAAAATATTGCTTGGTATATCTACACTGTTGTTTCTTCTGTGCTGTTGTATTAAATAATACATAGATTGGAGGAAGAACCTGAATGTGCATGTCAGAAGATACAGTACTTGTATTCTTTCTCTTTAGTGTTTTATGCATATGTTTATATGGTTTATACACTAATAATTTTGAATGCACTGGCTGCATATGCTAATAGTGATAAACACATTGGTATGCATTCTGGGGGGAAAAAAAGTACTTAGGAATGCCAAAATCATTGTGCAATAATAATTAGAAGAAAATAATTGTTCAGCTCTGTAGTTAATGCACTTTATTTTAATGAAACACTTTGAATTAATAAACGTACTCATACATTTTCTGACAGTAATAACCACAGCGTATCTTATCATATAATTAACTTTCACAAACAAATCTACTGAACAGCAATAACAAAAGTACAGTAACTTATTTATTTGGACTCTATAGGCTAAAAAGAAAAGAAATAGATTATTATAGAAATGTTCAAACACTGCATTTTCATTTTACTCCTGTGTTAGCATTTGTTAGCATTATTTCATTGGAATTATTGTGATTTATACCAAGATGACTGGGAGTAAGATCATATCCTCACTTCCTTAAAGAGATTGATGCTATCAGACAATAAACAGTTGAGTAAAGTATAGTGGATGTCTATGGGCATCTTGAAACACAAAGGCATGAAGTGGTACAAAGTATGATCCAGTACAGAAATGGAGTTTACCTATATAAGAACATCTGCTGTGATCTTGGTGTCATTTAACAGGGAAAACTCTTTCCTGGCAGGAAAAAATCACTTCAGTATAAATGTTTAATCTGTAAGATCAGACTGACACTTACTGGATTTATAAAAACAGAACGATATATTTCATTGCTGAAAAACAGCTCTGCCCTCTCATCAATACCTTACCCTCCAAAACTGGGTTCAATAAATAATGCATATGTTTGACATTTTTATAGCTCTTTTTTTCTTCTGCTAATTCATATATCTGTTTCCTTCTGAAGACAGATCAAAACATTAATCACAAGTAAGAGTAATTAGGGCTAATTAAAAATGAAGACTTAGAATAATTAAACAATTAGTAACACTATGAAAAAATAGATCTCTTCTCTCATAATTGACCTGTGTGCACCTTTGGAATGAAGTAGGAGTCAATGAGCAAGAGTAGTATCCATTCTTAAATATGAATGAACTAAATTTTTTCAAAGTGATGTTGAAGCATTTTTAGCACTTAAAAAAATCTACAAGTCTCCAATCAAACATCATAAAACTATTTAATGTGAAGTGATAGAAATCTAGATAAATGCTTACGCATAAGAACTTTTTAGACTGTCATTCATTTACTGAATTTCTTGAGCTGTGTTGTGTGACTACTAGTCATCCAGAGCAATTATTTCACTGCTTGTGAAATATGTTCTATGTTCTCCTTTCATTGAGGTGGTAACTGCTAGCCAACTGATACAGCTTGGCTACAGTTACTTGTTATCTTACCAGTT
The DNA here is from genome assembly GCF_059628265.1 of Tinamus guttatus. Lineage (NCBI taxonomy): Eukaryota > Metazoa > Chordata > Aves > Tinamiformes > Tinamidae > Tinamus > Tinamus guttatus. The sequence continues at coordinate 26,818 of NW_028289360.1, forward strand.
TGCTGGAATGAAGGTGTGAAGTGTACCAGTTTATAGCTATTCATCCAACTTCTGTGCCATCAGCACTGTTTTTCCAGATTAGTGCATGATGAAATAAGCTTGCAAACGTCAATTATTGTTAGAACTCTGTAAGTTACGCCTTATCACAGTGCTGTAAATGTGTGCTCCTCCATGCTCAAAAAGAATTTAAAAGTAGTGGGCTCAGAAAGTTGTGTAAACTCAAGCAATGTCATTGATGTGACTGCAGCTTGAACACCAAGATCAGTGAATCATTTAGCCAACTCATTTAATAAAATGCTGTATCCATATATGGTATCATTTTTACTCATTTTCAAAGAGGGTGGGGAGATTTTACTTAATTAGAGATGTATCAAATGTGGCAAACCTGTCTTTGAAGCCTAACATGAACTGATAATGGAGTAAACTTTCTAACAGATAGAACAAAATTATTTTCAAAATAGTCCAGTCAGTCTTTAAAGAATACCTATCCATAGGGATCTTTAAAATAAGTTTATTTGCATATTTGTTCAAACATGATACCAATATTGCTGTTCACATAGAAGTGTTTTTCAGAATCTGTACTTGTAAAATGGTGTAAGTGTAGATGTGTGTTGTGTTTACTGTGCTTTCCCTTCAACGTTCTTCATTTGCTGAGCATATTTTAAGAAATTTTAGGAAATTTTGTAGATGCTTGTCCTCAAAAACCGGACCAGTACAATAACTGGAGTAATTCACAGTCATAGAAGTCCAACACTATAGCATGGCCCTGTACAGGATTGCTGATTTCTGAGATCCCAGGATTTTGTGGTTTGTAGTGCACAGCAAAATTTCAGACTGTGGCCCACAGTTTTTTAAAAAACCAATAGCTTCACTGTTACAACAGAAGTTAAAAATGGTAGTAAAAAAGGCAGATCTGTAGCAGGTACAAGGAATTACATCCATAAAATGCCCAAGGTTGGTTTTCTTCCACTCTTTCACACTTGTACCGTACCCGGGAGTTAAATTTTTATAACAATCACTACTTAAGCATTCAGTTCTTGCCAAGAAAGTATCTACTTGTTAATGTCTGGACATTGAAGGTAACTCCATGCATGTTACATATTCTTCATTGTTCATTCATATGAAATTCTGCAAACCTGCATGACTTGCATTCAGTTTTTATTTCTCTTAAACAAGATGTCAATTTAATCAGTCCTCAAGGGGTCACAGTGAAACAAAATGTGAAAAAAAAGCACAAATATTTTCTAATAAAAATAATGCAGACAATTGCTATTGTTGGCTCTGCAGTGCGTTATCCGATATTTATTCTATTTGTAATGTTTGATAATTAAAATTATTTAGTCAACTTTTAATAGTGAAATGCTTTAGGCACTGCACTAATTTCATACTCCTTTACTGCGATGCATAGAAATTACCTATAAACAAGAGAAGAAAAAATGGAGGGCATGGTGGAAACATTTGTGGGAACATGATCAGAAAGCTAAAGAAATAAGGGCTAAGAGAGCACTAAGATTCACAGATCTAGGAGGAAAGAGGAATCTTCAGATGGGGATCAGTTAGACAGAAATTCAGCTCCACATGGTAGCAACACAAAGGGAAAAACATGCTAGTGAATTGTAAAAGAAACATGACTTTTAGGTAGTATAGCAAGTTCAGTGTTCTACAGCAAGTTCTGCTGTAGAAAGATGTACACTTCAGAGATTAACAATGGCGATTAGTCATTGTATAAGTGAAACCTGAAGCAGGGAGTTAGGCAATATGGAGCTGATGTGATTTTGCTTGTGAGAAATGAAAAGATTTGATATTTCATTACTTTTGTAATTTGTAGTTGTGTTGAGGAATGAGCAAGTCCTGTTTTCATGATACTCCTATCTTAATTCTCTGGACGTACTAACACAAATATACTTCTCACTCTCTATAGAACAAGGGATGTGCTGCCCTACTGGTTAGACGCTACAGGAAGGAAGTCGCATAGGAACTTCTCATAATAAGTTTATGAGTTAATAAGTTTATTCAACATTTGATGTCAAATTGAATGTCACAGGCTGGAGTTCCTAAGCCAGCTTTTCCCCCAATATTGTGAAACTAATGTGTTCATGTATCCCAATGTAAGATCTAATTAAACAAACTCAGCAAATGACCTGTTGTATGCTCTGATGTCATGTTACAGAATGATAAAGTGTACATATGAACATACCATGCAACTGCCTATTGAGGAGGAATAAAAGACAATAAATTTTATTTTTTTTGCATTTTTGCTAGCTCTATTGCTGGGCTTATCACCAATCACAGGAAAAAAAAATACTTCTCATACAAGGGATTTCCTTTTCTGTGTTCTGTCCTCGTCAATAAGAAGTTAAATATAAATTTATTGTGCTTCTTTTTCCTAAATTCTTTTTGCTTTGGTATGCTGTATTCCATTATTTTGTTGTACTGTTACTCTGAAGAACTCTTTTAAGAATAATGACAACAAAAAAACTTCAAAGACTTTGCATGTCCTGCAATTTTCTTTGAAAGTTGTCTATATTGAGAGAGCAGTTTGGTACTTAGAAGTACAACTGCTAAATAATTATTGATGACTTTAATTAGATTTTTTTCCCACATGTGTGTGCCAGCTTTTGAAACAGTGATATGCAAACTTATTGAACCTCTGGAAACTGCCTTTTTAAAGGCATTAGTGAAGTAACAAAGCGCAGAGTAATTGATTCTTGTGATTTATGTACAATACAGCAATTCATTCAAGAAGCTCTACTAGTATTATATATAGTGCATTGCATGTTAGGGAATAAAAAGAATAAATTGCAACCTTCCCAGGCTCAGTTACGTGCAACTCATATACAAACTAAAGTGAAAGCTTTCAAACATTTTTCATTTTTAGCAAACTTTTGTGACTTACTGGATATGTATTCTTATACAAATTTTCGTTAGACCTTTGGAATTTTGCACTTAATTTTTAATAGATTTGAAATACATCTTGATTTTGGATAACCTTCTGCATCATTTGACCAGTATTTGCCTTTGTATTTCCTTTTGTCCTATAGACTTTTCATGAAATGAATCAAAATGAATTTTGGTTTGTTCCTTATTCCTGTGTTTCCTCAGCCCTAATCTTCACATTCCCTCTGTGTTTGTATACATGAGGCCAACTTCTATATTCCTTTTCAATTCACGAAGTATTTTCTTTGTGCTCCAACTCGCAGAGCGTGTCTCATATGAATTAGTGTCAATAATTTCAATTTTATTTGAGAAAAGATATTTTTAATTGACTTACTTTATACAGAAGGCTCCATATGCAAACCTAGGATTCCTAGCTCTCTTAAGGAATTCATTTTTTTTTTTTTTTTTTTTTTACAGTACACTTATAAGATGCTGCAGAACTCTGATATGTAAAAAAACAGTTTGCCTAAAGTATTAATTTCTGAACATGCGCATAATATGTATATCTATACATATTTAAATAAAGCTATATTACCATCAAACATGACTGCACAATTAAAACAATGAATAAATGTAAATGAGCATGTATAATTTTAACTATACACTTTTGAATATGAATTATGATGCAGGGCAATGTATTTTCCAAATTAAATTGAAATAACATAGAAGAAAATTACCTTCAGTAGATACGTTTTAGTAACAGGATGAACAGTTCTTGCTCAGTACGGGTGTGCAATGTAGACTGATTTCCTTAAAGATTGTTAATTATCCTAACATTTTGCAATACTCATACACAGAGGAATGTAATTTTAAAAGACTAATAAAATTACCAAGTAGCTGCTATTTTCACTGACACACTAAAGAATTTAGTGGTTTTTTTTATTTTTTTCTTCAGTTGAGTAAAATTGTCTTCCTTGTTTTAAGTACTTAGGGCTATCATAATATGCATGAGCACAAGTCTTTGCTTAAACTTTGTAAACATAGTAACTACTGTAATAATTCTCCATATGCTTTTGCAAAATATCTAAGTAAAGGAATTGAGACATGGAGGTTAAATAATTTGCCTGAAACCATGCAACAAACAATTAGCAGAGACAGGATTAGCATTGCAGAATTTTGGCTCTCTGCCTCCTAATCTGTCCGGTAGCCAACTGTCACTTCTTCTGGTTTCCAGTTTCATCTCATGAAGCCAGACACCGGCAAATTAGTTTTCTGAATCTTCTTAATATTTAGGTATGAGCTGAGGCAGTAATCATAACTAGAACTGATACAACTTTCTGCTTACCTAGCATTTAGGAAGAATATATTTGCCTGTAAAATAAAAGGAAAAATGCAAACCTTATTGGTATTTATGTTTTATTAACTGGTACTTTTACTTGAGAGATGGGAATTGATTGCCCTTTCCAATCCTGATGGAGCTTGCAGGGTAAAAATCTGTATTGCAGAGCATACATATAAATTAGATTTTTAAGTAAGAGAGGCTTCATTATGTCTTAAAAATTATTGAAAGCTTTTATAGTCTTCTAAAGTATGAGGCACACATTAAAACAGTAGAATGGACGAAATCATAGAATGATTTTAAGACATTTAATGTCAAATCACTAACTTGAAAAATGGCATTTCTGTCTCTGCTTAAAGTTATCCATGTATCTGCATCTTTCAGTTGTATACTTGCATGCTTTCAGTTCATGGTGAGTCCTTCATTGGAAAAAAATGGAGCCCTTCATGGGTAAGGCACAGAATAAAGCTGGTAATTAGCTCAGCATGGCCTTCACAGCCTCTCTTGGGTGAACACCTGGACTGCTCTAGGTTATTCCAGTGGTCGCTGAGGCTTGGTCTCTGGATAACTATAGACCAAAACACAGAGGAAACAGGAGGAGAAAAGTCTGAGACACTGATAATTCTCTCAAGTGGGAGTTGGCTGTAAATCAGCCAGTGACATCCATCTAGAGGAGATGACCAAAGGGAAGTGAGGCTCATCATAATCCATCTATACGACATTAATAAAATTCACTTGGCAGTGATTTTAACTCTTTGACACTATTCTCATTCTTTACGAATGAGAGAGAGCAATTTCTGGCCTTTTTTTTAACTAAGTCACTAGAAAGCTTTATATTTAGTGGCCAAATAAGCCAGTAAATGCTTGGATGAAATTTCCTTTTACTCCTGTTATCTGGCCAGACATGAGACTCCCAGCTTGTTATTTTATCCCCTTTTGTGACATCCTTGGCTTAATGTGAGTTCCTTGAAGTGTTATAGTGTTTTATATTTCTTTTTCTTTATGTTAAAAAGAGAGGAGTAAAGATTTGATAGGTGTGATAGGTGTAAGATAGGCATTGCACCATGAATTAGTATTGTGTATTTAGACGCATTTTTAGTCACTGAAAATTATATTAAGATCACTTAAGGAAAAGAAATACTAGTGCATTTTTTGTAAAACAAGTACAATGTCACAGAATCTTAAGATAACAGAGAATTGTGCTTTTCAGAGGTGTTAGATAGTAGATTACAACAGAACAGCATTGTACGAAGTGCATTCATCTATATCAGTTAGAATAGAAATGGACTTGTAATAATTAAGTTTTGGGAGTTTTTTATATTGTTGTGACAGTAGGTATATTTTAGTTATGCTTGTGGTATTTCATTTAATTTTTTGAGCTAATTTTAACTAGGTTGTGTACACACTTAGAGGAGATTCTAGTTCTTAGCATAGTATAATATATTTCAACTTTGTTCTGTATACCTCCTGTGGAAGAGGTTCACAGAGGAAATGCTGTTTTAGTGAAAAAGCTATACTTTAAGCATAGTATTTTTTCATGTTGACAATGCATATACTTTGTACTGACAAAAAAAAATGCTTGTAGGATCTAGAGTAGGTGCTGTACACAGTAGGACACTGGTATAGTATTGAAAGCATAGTGCCAAAAACACTGATGGTGTAAATACACTCTAATCAATGCTTATACATTGCTGTGCTTATACATGGCTTATATCATGCCTATATTTGCACAGCCGCATCCTGCAGCAGGCTAATTGTACTATGCCAACTGTACTGTTCTCTTCATTGACCATGTAAGCAAGGTAGAGGTCTGTAATCCTCTGAGACCTTTAGTCAGTGGATCTTTTGTAACACCTGTATAGAGTCTTCTGACCTAGTTTATGGATATGTGCTTATCTACCAGTTATGTGTCACACAGTAGCCCATACCAAGCAGTCTCTTAGTACAGCGCAAGTGCTCTCTAGCTGAGAACACGGCATAGCTCTCAGAGTACTGCTGGTAGGGCAAACACATGTATTGATATATGTTTGACTAGACCTTGTCTTCAGTCTTTTCTGTAGGATATGAGGATTAGGAACTAGTATTTTTTGAGGGTTTTATCCCTAAGCTAGGCTCCCTTATCATAACTGAATATAGAAGTGGAGAAGGAGAGTAATTTGGATTTGGCAACTTCAGTAGAAAGATTGGATAAATTCTATCATCACATGTGCCCTTATAAACTTTGTTAAGTGATACATATATACAAGTGTTTCTTGTTTCTACTTTAGACAGGTTTGAATTAAGGATGATCTCAGTGTAAGTGAAAAATACTAAGACACTTCACCCATACAGGCATGTTACGCATAAGATTAGGAGAATTTCCCCTCTGCTGTACAGTGATGGAAAAAAAAAAAGATGTTTAGATGGAAGTAAATTGCTCAACCCAGTTGATCAGTCCATAGGAAGAAATTTTTAACTTCAGTTTTGTCTGAATGGTAGTTTTAATGATTTGTTTATATGAGTGCCTTATAAAGCAGAAATGCAGAATCTTGTCAGGTATGTAAAATTCAATGCTTTCTTTTCTCTTTGAGGCAGTCTTATCATTAGATAGGTGATTTAGCTTTCACAGTCACTAACTGGCAACCCATCCTGCATATAAATGGCCACATTTACATTTTGTTCTGTTTTTATAAACAGAAATTGACTGGTATCTCCATTCAGAGGTTAAACTGACCCAATTTTTATTCTTTCTAATGTTGATACCTGCATTTATTTATTTATTTAGTAAAGACTGAAATAATGGTAAAAGCTATCTCTCTAGGAATAACCCAGATATTCTCAGTCACTGTTGGAAACCTGTCCGTGTGGACTGTTGTTACTCTTCCTTTTTTCTTAAAGAGGGACTTCTCAGGAAGAGATCAACTTGCCTGGTATTTTAAGATCCACTGTTTTTGCTTTACACATTAAAGAGTAGTGTCAGCTCTCAGTTACCAAATAATTCATATGCAGTCTGCAGACATTAAAATTTGAAAAAGGAGCAGTAGAGAGCTTTGAAGCGGAATTTCCTTCATTGCATTAGTGAATATGACAAGGTTATGCAACGCTCCAAAGGGATGAAGTGGTGCACGTCACTAACCTTTTAGATTTAAAAGGCTTTACGCTTTTCATTTGCTACTGGATGAAGACTTAGTACTGGATTAACTAGCAAGTTTCTCTTTTTAATTCAGGTAGATTAAGCCACACCCACGTTTATATATAATTTATGTGATTAATATGATTTACACACGCAAGCCTGTATCTGTGTTGTTTTCTTTTGTGCATTTGAACTTACCTGCTACTATATAACTTAAAGGCATGTGTGCATTTCATTTGAATTTGTAATGTGCATTGTGTGTGTTTCATACAGGCAAGGAAAGAGAAGAAGTAAGTTCTTGCCCTTGTGTGCATTTAGCGGAGCCGTAATATTACCTCCCATTAGTATGATAATTAAAACTTTTGATGATGGTTAATCAGATACTAGAAACAGCAGTCTTACACAAATTTAAAGAAGAACTGTTTCCTTAAAACGTATTTGTTATATAAAAGGCAGAATCAGACAGAAGAAGCAGAAGAGCAGAATCGGACTCAATTTTGAAAAATTGTTTAATTTTTTCTGTGTTATTTAAAATAAGATTAAAGCTTGTAATCATACAATGGAGGTAATGGGTACTCAGCACTGTCACATAAAACTGTGTGAATACCTAGGGGCATGGGGGCAAGAGGAAACAGGGCAGCTGGAATGGGTTTATATCTGGCATTGGAAGCCTGCGAGTTTGCTTGGGCCGTGGGGTTGTTGACTCTGGGATCCATCAGCCCCGGCTTCCCTTTGTGCTCACAACAGTAGCTCTCTGCGAGACAGTAATTTTTGGTTGGATTTAGTTCCCCACTAAGTGTCCTAATAATTTGTAATGAAATCAACTTAAGTTGTTCTGATGTTTCTTGCAACGGTTTTAATAGAGAAGGCACAGCAAGAAATTTTGCAACTTAGTCCTAACTAGAGTATAAACATATTGGTCAATAGTATTATTATTATTTTTTTTTTTTACGGGTCTTTCATGTAGTTTCTTGATGTTTGAGAAAACTTCTGTTTCCTCATTTAATAATAAAAGCTATAAATGAGTATGGCAGTGAGGTACAGGGATAATGTTAGTTGGCAAATAAATGTCTGCTGCTGTCTGTGTTGCTTTGGATTCCTCCCATGTCCCTGGGGCTCAGATAATGTCTGTGCCTAGAAAAGCATGCATAATCCACAATGAAATGAGCTGGTACTAAGGTCTGTACAGCCCAGGGATACAAATTAGGAACGTGCTATTTTAACATTAGACCTTTTGGAAAAATGTAACCTACCTATTCTAGTTGTAAGGCCTGCCTTGCAAGTGTGTCATTCCATTTTGTATTTTGGGCAAGAACAGACTCTGGACAGCCTGGTAACCTGATGCTGTGCATTGCAGAAAACTTAAAACATGAAGACAGGCTTTAGTTTTAATACTTTCCTTTAGAGATCAGGAAGTGACAATCTTTTTTGAGCTGTTACTGAATTTGTGGAGAGTGCACGTTCTGACTCATAGGATGCTGAGCATTTGAAGATGGCTAGTAAAAAGAAGAAGAAAAGAGTAATGACATTTTGACATAGTATTTTGTTCTGAATCTTTTTGTTTCTAAAAAGATACAAAAAAAAGCAGAAAGAAGGTGGGAAGCACATGTAATTATGTTGTAAATTTTGTATTTACCTTGTTTTTACGGGGGTTTTATGGAATGTGTAAAGTGAAGAGACTTTAATATCTTCATCTGGGATTTTGGGAAACAATATGTTTCTACATGACTTTTTTTTGTAAACTAAGGTCCTTACCTGGAATGAGGTGACATATCTTTATTGCATTTAATAGTTAAAAGGCAAAAAATGATAATTTTCATTCACAAGATAATGTGTATGCAGCTGCCCAGCATAGGATATCACTAGAAAAGATAGTGTTGAAGGACTGAGGAGGATGCTGTTTTAAGATGTTTATGGTAAAAAGTAGGAAACTTTCATCGACTTATGCATGACCACCAGAAATCCTAAATACGCACCAATATATAACTCTGGGATTTCTTGTGGAAGTTTTATGAGTGTGAATTCTTGCTTATCCTTTTAGAAATAAAAAGATAATTGACTCTGTTACTATTCTGTTAGTCAATTTTCAGGTACATTTTAAGTGCAAGTTACACTTAAGGCAAAGTAATTGCTTGTAACAATGATCAACGTAACTGATGTCACAAATCATGATTAATGAGTAAATTAGCAGTGAATACTGTAAATGAGTCTGCTTTGAATATTCCTTTTAAAAAAATAAATGAGCTCAAAAAGCTTTTTTATTAAATATTGTGCATACGTGTAATAGCTTTTTTAGTATAATAACTCCTAAAGGAATTGTGGTAAGAACAATAACTCTTGTGTAATTCGTAATGTATCTATACAGTATTGGGCTGAGCTTATATGCAACATTTGCGTGTTCTTTTATCTTTATCATAATTTCATTTTGCTTTTCAAGACAAGAAACTCCATCTTTGGTGGACATAAACCAGTTTAGGGACTCTTAGCATATTTACACAGTTCCTGATAAGTTAGTGAAAGGAAGCAAGTATTACAAACTGAGACATAAAGGGAATAAAGTGTGTATCTTTTTAAATAGATATAGGAATTTTGTACATTTGTGAATGGGAAGAATGACTTTGGAATTTATAATCAAGTTAGAGCCAGTCATATACAGAAAAGAAAGTTGGTGTCACTAAACCAAATATGTAGGGAGTCTGTACCACGTGATGATGTTTCTTGTGCCTGTGCCCACTATTCAAAAGTGTTTATAGACACATGGACATCTCCCAGACTAAGTAAATTGTTTATTTTATGATAAACTTTCATTTTCGAATGTAATGTTAAAAACGTTTGATGGAAACAGTTGAAAGGGTATCATCTTTCAGCTTTCATGACTATAAAATTTGGCCTTTACAACCAGACACAAGAAGATACTATAATGTAAGTTGTAATCATTTGTGTTAAATTCCTAAAAAGCAAATGATTTGGAAAGAACATCTGACCATACTTCAAGTTACATTAAGTTTTTCTCAGGTCTTTGTTACTTCCTTCATACTTGCTATGATACTCGACAAGCGATGTGATAGGATATGAAGTTTGGAAACTTTTATTCTGGTTTCCGAAAGATCAAAACTCTTTCAAGAATGTGCTGAAGTTTAAACATAAGTTGAATTATGGTACTCTAAGGCCTTTCATTTCAAGCAAATAGAGAGACTTGAAACAAAAACACGTAAAAGCCTACATCTCTGTGAACCTTGTCCAGTAGGCCCACATGATGAGCTTGTTATATTTGTGTTGCAGACCTTGTGCTGCTCTTGCTTTTAAAGCAATCTTATGTTACGGAACTTACGGAAAAAAAAAAAGTGAAGTGGAAAAGATATCTTATGCAAACAATACTTGGACAACTTTGGATCCAATTCAGTTATGTATATTTTCCATAGTTGCAATATACATATATATATATATATATAAATAAAGGATAACTTACTCCCTGATAGTGGTAAACTATTTCAGAAGTTCCTGTCCATTGAAGGGACAGTTTGGCTGCCTGTGAAGCAGCAGCTGAGCTTAAACTGAAACAACTTAAAGCCCAGTATATTTAAGGTGAGCTACCAATAAATTCCATTTCTATTCTTATGTCATCCTCTAATTAGTAATAGTTCAGTTGCCATTACCTCACCTTCTCCATAGTCCCAGCAAGAAATGTATAGGAAACACAAAGGGTGGAAACCTTCAGGCCCTGGATGTGAAGGTCTGTGGAAATCTTCTCTTCTCTTCTACCTTTTTTTTTGATTATCAATATACAAAATAAAAATAGTTATCTGGGGAGATACTGATAAATAAATAAGCTAAAATAACAACAACAAGATCTAACTATGGCTTTTGTGTTTAACGATCAATATTATTGCAGTTTTGGTGATATCAACATAAAAGTTCAAATACACTCAGAAATAGGAGGTGCTGGTTTCAGCAAATTTGCACTGAATTTTACTTTCGTTATTTTAATTACACTTCTGTAATTTTAATTGCCACTTTATTGAAACATTGAAGTGACCAATTAGAGTTTGAAAAAAGCTGAAGTAAGCTGTCATACGATAGTTGATAACCTATTGCGTATGATTTTTTTTGGCAGAATTAATTGCACTGGAAGGTTCCCATGCAGATATGTTGCTGTGCTTAATGAAGTGTGCTGGAGAGAGTTTTTGTTGGACTCTGCACTGCAGTCGTTCAGGGAAATTAGAAATAGTTGTCAGTTTTCAATCAGCACTGCCCTCATGTTAATAAGCAGAACTGTGTGTGCAGTGTAATTTTATTTGCTATCAGAGTACCCAGCAGCTTAGGTCAGAATCAATGTCACAAAACCAACAGCATTAATTGTGGAGATAATTTGTGTCAAACTTTAATTAAGAACCTTTATAAAGGTAATGGCAACAAGTCCTACTTTTTAATTCTGGTTCTATCCAGGTGTGATTTCATGTATTCACTGTATTACACTGATGATCGTCAGTCACTTAGTATGTGATGAGATGAGTGTGTTAAAATGATGGATCGAAAGATAGCAGCCTATCCACGTGGCTCACCATCGACAGTCTGAGTGCCTCCTGGCCGTAAATGAGTTAATCCTCACAACACCTGTTGAACATGCAGATATTATCCTTCTTGTGCAGTTGCAGTAAAGCAGAGAATTTAACTGGTTTGTCCAATTAAATTTTATTCTGCAAATGTAGTGATGACCTGATAAAGCCAGTCTTTTCTATGCAGTAAAATGTGTGAATTGTCCAGGACTGCATTGACATTTCTGTTTCTCCATATCTTATATGTTTAATACTTCTACATTTTCAACTAAAATAATCTAACTTCTCTCATACTCTATGAAACCTTAGTGATAAAAGTGTTTCTTTCACATTAGAAACTAGTGTACCATTGTGCCATTGGTTTCTTAGAGGGACTGCTTATGTAAAATGAAAATTTGACCAGCTTCGTAACCCTATTTTTCCCAACCGTATTGGATTCTGAATGAGACACAAAGAATATCACCATTTCTTTCTGCACTGGAAATTGAAATATCTTTTTTAATGCAGTTAATACTGTCATCATGAAGTGTTACCTCAGAGCACTTTTGTTGAAAAATGTCAGTAATTTGGGAATTACATCATTACATCATTACATGACAAGTATTCTCATCTTTTGCCTCTGCTTCTTTATAGTGCTGCTAGTTTATAGGCAACTTATTTACTAGTTGTCACTCCAGGAAAAAAAAAAAAAAAAAAACAAGGATTAGCAAAAAAAAATGTCCTCCTATTTACAAAAGTCAGGTTAATTTTTCAGCCCTATTTCTGCAAACCCAATCTTTAGAAACTGGTCAATAATTTTTTTAATAGGTCTATCAGTTATAGTCCTTTTTCATTACACTGAGCCCAGCTCTGGCCAGACTGTTTTGGAAAAACTAGTTTGGGCTCTAACACATGTCAAGCTTTAAGGAAAATGCTAAGTTTATGTGTCTTGCCATGTGAACTATTTGGTAACCAGAACTGCAATAATGGGGAATTTGTCTCTAGATGTCTGATGCACAGGAAAGGATTCCCCTTCACTTCTCTCTGCCTCTTTCGCTTCCTCTTCTTCTTTCTTTATCTCCTTTTTTTTTTTTTTTAAATCACTGCTACTTACTTTAAATCAGTAAAAGCGTGCCACCACCATTCACAGGATGGTGCTTAGCAATAGTATAAATCCCAAAGGTAGAATATTCTTCTTTTTTTATAGGGATAGTTTAACATAATCCTGCATGCGAATGCACAGTGTGGTCCTTAAATGAATCACATTTCCTCCTTGACTCTTCGAGTGCATGACAAATCTGGCAAATTTTGAAAAACAAACCTTGTCTCTAAGGAAATAGCTATCTTTACTGATGTGCCAGTCATTGACTATATCAGTGTGGCATACATATTTAGGGTTTAAAAGTTGTCTGTGATCTACTCTGCAGACTTACTGTGTGCTGGTGGACTTTGCCCGTGCAGTGTTTTCCTTTCATTGGTTTGAGGTTCAACATGGAATTGCAGTATGTCAGAAAGAATATAAAGAGAGTGACAAAGCGTCACTTTTCACTTGATGACGCGCAATCACAACTTGTGCCACAGAATATCAACATATCAGGTTCAGTCATGTCTTTTTACATATAAGAGTGCTAATTTAATACATTCAGAGGAAAGGATTCAGAGCTAGCAGTTCTGGTGAAACCCAGATGCCCTTCATCAAGATATATTTCTGTCTTTTCTGTGGTCAAGGCATAAAAGCCTGTGACATGGCAAAGAATTTTTACTTCGTTTACTGTAACTCTTATTTTTTTTTCAGTGTGAATTTGGAGATTTTCTGCCATCAGAGAATTCCTCATGACATTCTGCCATGAATTGCTCATGACAGAAGGGGCACATCATTTTGCAGTGTTGAGACGTGCAATTGTTCTTATTTTGGCACTGTGGCTGGTAGTGCCCAGTTGTCGAAACAGTAGTGAATGGGTTCAAGCATGCTGGAGCACTGAGAAAAGTTGAGCACGGGGAATAATTATTTTGCCTGACATCTCTGCTAAGGAAAATGGTAGGGGAATTTTCAGAAGGATTGTATTTTTAATACATTTTTGAAAATTAGTTTTCTTTCTGTCATGTCACAGAGTAAAAAGACTGAATTTGTTTCATACACCTAGGACAATCCACATCTTCTTGCATGTAATTTGTCAGTATACATCAAGTTGAATGTTTGATTATGATAACGGCCACACCATATTTCTTGACATTTAAAGTGATTTCAGTATTTTTTGTATTGTTACATGCATACTTGTAGCCTGCTTTTTAATATACCAGCAGCTCAAATATTTTGCATTTTTAAAAGCCTGAGTAAGAGAATGATATAATTGCATTCATGAACTCTTAAACATAATTTCATAGATTTTTATATTACTCATCAGGAGATACCTTTTCTTGGTGTAATTGATAGTTGTGTTTCACCTAAAGACTAATAAATGAAGTTCAATAACATTGTAAAAAAAAAGGAGAAGAAGAGAAAAAAAAACGAATATTTCTTTTCTATTAGTGTTTTTTTTTTTTCCTGTTCAGTCTCCTTTCTTGTTCCTGCAATAGTTGAATATCTTTTTCTCTACTTCTTTCTGACAATAGAATATTTGGAAGAGAACAGGTGTATATGTGAAACTTTGGGCAAGTATAAATCCTTCTTCTGTTGAAGTCCCCTCTGCTCTGACTTGCAATACCTTAATTTTTACACCCACTAGCACAAACTTGCAAATACTTTCTTCTAAATGTCACTGATTTTAGTGGCTCAAAGGTGGGAAGTCTGCTTTCATGACATTCTGTGATCATAACATCAAGTCATGAATCATGATCTTATTTAAGCTGATTGATGAGCGCATTTTGCAACACAAGACAAATTCATTTTTTTAATTTATAATGGTGTTAAAATATAATGTGTGATCTTGTTGTTCTGATGCTATTGCACTTCTGTTTAAATATAAATTTCACTAGTAAAATCTGTGCTTTCCTGACCTTTAGTTATTTTTAACATCTTTTCTTGCAGGTGAATCCCATCACTGGAGAAACATTTCCTCTCTCATTTTTAAATCTTGACTTTTTTTTTTTTCCCATGTCTACTACTCAAATTAACTTTTTTTTTATTTTTCTGTTTCAGCACCACCGAAGTTTACAAGAACTCCCGTTGACCAGACAGGGGTCTCTGGAGGAGTCGCCTCATTTATCTGTCAAGCTACAGGAGACCCAAGACCTAAAATTGTCTGGAACAAAAAGGGAAAGAAAGTCAGCAATCAGAGATTTGAGGTATTAGGTCCATTGTTCTGTTCCTCTGAAAAACATTAATTCTAACCTTGCTTCTAATCCCAGTATGTGTGCTTTGCTATTAGTGATTAAGCAAAATAGCTATGACTATCGGGAATAATATAGCAGGAGCAGCCTTGTGAAGATTTTGTTTTGCAAACTGGTTGTGCATAGCACCATGAAAGAGAGAGCTATTGCTGCCTCCCTTTTCTAAATCAGCATGATCCAACTGGGAATCCTTTGCATGCTTCTGTTCAGCTTTCTATCTTTTCCATGAAGGAGATGAAGGAAAATTATTTGAGCAGTAATTGCTGTCTCCAGAGAGTAAAACACCTTCTCTTGTGACAGTCTGCGCTCAACACAGACCTGGGCTGCTGCTGCTTCTGCTGCCACAGCTGCTTGCCACTATTGCAGAGATACAAGAGGGACATTAGAGTTCCTGCTGCTGAAGGGGATGTGTAAAACTAGTTTGCTTTTGATTCTTTTCTCAACCATAGCCTTGGAAAAGGCCTTAGAGAAAGCTGTTTCCTCTACCTCCATGACCATTAAAGGAAATAGTGAAGATATCTGTTCAAAGACCCTTTTAGCTGCAGGAACAATTAAGAACAAATATTGACTGACATCGGACCTGAATGAACAAAAAGGACAAAATGGGAGAAAGCATGTAAGAGGGATACCAAAAATGGGATTAACCACGTGTAATTTTGACCATTTTTCTTCTCAGTGTATTTTCAATGTCAAGACACTTTTGCAGGAGAAAAATAAGTGTTTGGCAAATGACTACTCCTTATTAAGTGGACTAATTCACTTAATAGCAAATGAACTAAGATATACATATAAAAAGTTCACTGTAGAATTGGTCTGTGCTCATTTTCAGTAGTTCTTCAGAGGATAGTTTGCCCTGGACTTTAAGACTAGTCATGAGTGAGAAGAATAGATTTGTATTTCTGGTATAGACTAGATTTTGTATTTCTTTCTGTTAAAAAAATATTTTAAAACAGTAGTTGTTGTTCTGGTAGTGAACAGAAACCGTCCATATGTTCACTAGCCAGGATAGTTCTATGGAAGTATGCTTAATACATTATGAGAAATAAAGGCATAAATATAATTGGGTGCTAGAGCCAAGGATGATTTGCACCTTGCAGAGCTGTAATTGGATAGAGGAGAGAAAATCAGAATTTTAACATAAACTCTGCACAGCTTTTCCCATTCTGGTCACAAAAATTTCAATCAAGGTCAGCTGCAAACAATGGAAGATTGGGCATGTACATGTTTACTGTGTTGATTCAGCTTTGTTTTGCAGAGTGTGGTGTTTTAGTTGCTTCATGTTTTGTTTTCTGTGTACCTGGTTTTAGAGAGAATAAGTAAAAACACTGTGAATTTATTTCCATAAAAATATTTGAATAACTGTAAAAGTTTAATATAAAATGTTTTCAAAATCTCCTCAGTGTAATGCTGAACAAGCTCTGCAGTCAAGTAGGATGGAATGTATTTCAAAGAAATACAGAACACAATGTATTTTATTACATTTATTATAAACAGTGAGCAGAGTACTTACTTACAAAGCATCAAAGTAAAGTACAGAGAACATCAAAATTTTAAGCAGCTTCCTTTTCCAGCCAAATAAGATCATTAATTCCTGCTATAGAATCTGTAAATAGTGACTAAATCAACAGTAGAAATGAAATTCAGAGTATGCATAGGGAATATTTGGGAAATGAAATAAAAATCCAAAATTGTCAAGTGCAGCAGTAGGTAAATAATTTGTTACATTTCTTTTCCTATTCTCTCAGATTAGTATCTTCTATGTGTCTCTGTGCTTCACTACTTGGTGATGCAGGACATTAAAAATGGTTTATGTGGTCACTGATCTTTATAAAAGCATAGTAAATAAAGCTAGAATGGACCCTAAGGATCCATCTAAAGCTATCTGCTTCTGCAGGGATTCTGGGAGTTGTATGTTTGTTTTTATAAAGAAGGACAGTGCCTTGCAGTTTCGTGAACCTTGACATTAAAAACTTTTTTGCTCTATCCAACCAGAATCTCTTTTCCTGATGGAACTAGAATTATGTGATAATTGTTTTGCTAGTAGCAGAGGAACAAATAATTTATTCCTTCCCTCTTTGCAGTGACCCATTCATGTATTTGAAATGGGAAGAGGGAATGGAATGATGGAATGGTCTTGCTCACAGAATAAGTCTTACAGCTGCATAACATTCAGAATGGAACAGTAACAATTTAATGCATGTAGATGTAGATCTTTGTGTTGTGTATATCTGTTCAGGAAAATAGCTTTGCTTAAGGAACAAAGAAAAAAAAATCAGCCTGTGGGCTGTGGAACCAATTTCTGACCAGAAAAACAGGTTATTGTGTTACTTCCATTTAGACCTCTCCCACTCGTAAGAAGAAAACACACAATTATTACAATTTGTATATGGAGGTAAAGTGCATATAGTCATACTTCCCAAATCCTGTACTCTCTCTTTCAGTCTCAGTGAGTGTAGAGATATGAATAGTTTAAATCTGTTTAAATTAGACACTCACACAAACATGCACAAGCACATGTATATTAAATTAATTCTGCACATCCTTTGCCAGTATATGGATAAATTATGGCCAAATATTGTCTTGTAAAAAAGAATCACATCGATATCAGAAGGTATGCTTTCTAAGTTAGTGCCTTCTAACTGATGGAAGTACTGATCTGTTTTATTATTTTAATATAAAGCAGGAAGTATGTTTGGGCAGGGTGGACTGTGTAAATTGCAGAACAAGAAAAAAGGTCCATTTTCATATAGGAAAGTGGGCATTTCTTGTGTAAATACTACAATTTAAAAGTGAAACCACAAAGTATATTTTTATTGTTTAATCTTTTAACTGGTCATGTGCTTTATTGTACATTTTTGGATAAAAGTATGTCCTAAGGGCTAAACGCATAGCTGAACTGAGTGAACTCTGCTCTGTGGTAAGCATGAGTGTAGCCTGCAGCAATTAAAATAAATGTCACTGGCATATGAAGGTAAAGTGTTGAAGTAGAGTGAAAAAAGGGGGACTGCTGGTAAGCTTCAGGATAAAAAGCAAGAGGCAAGAGGCATTAAGAAGCTATTTTCTTGCAACCCTTGTTGTTGGTGTCTTTTTTGGTCCTAATCTTTCTTGAAACTATCTTAGAGTGGAAACTGAATAGCAATATGTTAGCTGACATTGCCACCTAAACATCTGTGTTGAATTTGCCATTATTTACCATCGGAAAAATGACTCTGGCTTTGATATCACACGTACTGATGGTTCATTGTTCAGATACAGATCAACTCAGGGGTAGGCCTTTGTAACAACATCTGTGACAGCTGTTGTTTCCTTCAATAGGTAATAGAGTTTGACGATGGATCTGGATCAGTTCTTAGAATACAACCACTGCGGACTCCACGAGATGAGGCTATTTATGAATGTGTTGCTTCCAATAGTGTCGGTGAAATAAGTGTGTCCACAAGACTCACTGTTTTACGTGGTAAGTCCTTTATAAGCATAAACCTTTTTTACTCCTTTTTTTTTTTTTTTTTTTTTTTTTTTGAGTTGAAAGTATTATATGATTGTGAAAGCAGGGTTTTTCTGCATCCAGGACAGTAAGTACTTTTTTTTTTTTTTTTTTTTTCCTTTTTTAATGAGCTCTGCTACAGTCCTAATGCTATTAAATATGAACTTCTTCATGAAGTTGAAAATATGTTAACTATGTTTCTGACTTTGACTATAAAATGATAATGCCAAATGATGCTGAAGAATCTACAGGAGTAGACTGAAGAATAGAAGCTATCATTTAATCTAAACAAAGTGAGAAATGTAAAACAGGAGGTTGCATTTAGAGCAAGCTACTTATATCACTTATATTGTATGCTTACACATTTTTTCTTCAAGGTGTAAGCAAACATTTTAAGCAAATATTTCAAAAGTTCTTCCTGGTCTAGCCAATGCAGTGTAAAGATTGATAGTTTAGCTTGTATTTTAATAGCATGACACATTTATTCTTAACTTCCTAAGGTAAGTTTGTTCATTTTACATTTTTAACTGAAAAGAAATAATCACAACTTCTGTGTTAAAACCACATTTCACAGAGCCTTGCAAGTTCAATGTGTTAAGGGAGATGGGAAAAGGGAGGAGGAAAAAGCAAAACACAAATGGAAAACTTAGGTGAATAAGTATTCTCTGTCTATAGAATACATGAATTCTTAAAATGTTTTTACTACACATTTTAAATTCTTTAAATATTTGTGCCTCTGTTTCAAAAGCTACAATCCTAAAGCAACTATTCTCACTTTGGATTTTGTAAGAAAGGAAAAACAATCCCCATCTCTCTCAGGGCAATAAATATCGTAAAGGATAAAGGATTTATAAAAATGTTATCTTTTTTTTTTCCTACCTTCGTGGCTTATTCAATCAATTTCTTTTAAGAGATATATGAAGTTTACTATGTGTTTCTTATTCAAATAGCACAATGCTATTTTTTAAAAAATGCATAGCAAATAAGAATATGCAAATGAATGGTAAACAAAAAGTGAATTTTAATAGTTGTCAGTTTAAAATTTTACAAATGAGATAGATTAAATATAATTCAAATTATATTAAAAATAGTATAATTAAAGGCATAAAATCTAAATGAATTTATTCATTGATATGTATTTATACAATATATACATATATGAATATGCCTATATGCTTTCAATATATCTATATGTATGTTTCCAGCCAGCATCATTGCTGTGTTTTCTAACCCACTGAATGTGCTTTGGGCCCAAGATTATATTTATGCATTTATTCTAAAAGGGGTAAGAGGCTTATGAATGTATCAAGACTAGAGGTTGAAATGACACATCAGAGAAACTTGGAACCGGAATAACAGGACACCATAATGCATTTTTGGCAGGATTAAAGTAGAAGGAGGTATAAATACCTTGACTTTTTCTTTTGATTTTCGGGACAAAAGGTACTTCAGTGTTAAAGACCTAGACCATTTGCATCCCTACATTAAACATGTACTCAGCAAGTAGTGCAGTCTGGAAGTTTTCTTCCAGAGTCTGTGTCTAAAACCACAGTGTGTTGCTTCTTGTTGCTTCTGTGGTACAAAGAACTTTGCATTTCTTTGTCTTGAAAATCTATTCTGAAAATTGTGTCAGTGGAATAGTGCTTTGATTCATTCATTCAAAATTATCATATTCAGTAGAGAGGGAAAGGCACTGGCTCTTTGTTGGCACCATGGAGCTGCTTTCCTTCTCTTGACAGTTCATATCTGGTTAAAAACACCCTATGCTGTTCTTTAGTCTTCCAAATAGTGGATCACAGATTTTTTTGTGGATATAGACAAAATAACCTGCAAGTAACATGTGCAAGAGTATGAATTGTTCAGAGCAGAGAAAAGTAGTCATCTCCTTCCACTGCTAATGATAGAGAAATCAAAAACACTTCCATATTTCCAAATTGCAGGCGTCCTTTTTTGTCCATTTTTACATTATTTTTTGATTATTGTGCTGTGACAAAGTTCTGCATGGTCTACGAAAATCTCGGCAAACTCAGCTTCAACTTCCAACTGCATTGTTTTAGCATTTTAGAGGACTGCAGTATTTTACAGGATCGTAGAACAAGTGCAGTAAACCAGAAAACCTATTTATGTTATGCAGCCACTTTTTTTCTCTTTGTCTGCAAAGTAGAGAGCACTACATAAGTAAGGCATTTAAGCTCAAAACAGCGTATTTTCTCAGCCTACTATTTTCTCCATTATTGTTGATTGTATTGTGTATTGTAACAAATATTGACATGCACCATCTTTGTAACAAAAAACTGTATATGAATGTAAGAATGGAAGTAAAATTTCCGTGGGCAGCGCTTAGGGCAGATAATACTTTCTATATATGTATATATATACACATATATATATTTTAATGATTGATTTAGTGTCAAACATGCAATAAAGAATGAAATATTTACTGAACAGTGTTTCCCTATCCATGGATACACATAGAGAAGTGTGAGGGAAATGCTTTTATAAGACCCCCAAAAGTACAGAACATTTCTAGATCATTAAGAAAAAAAGAAAAAGGAAATGAGGCACTGAACACTTTCAATTCCTGCTGTCAGTAATAGATTCTGTGATAATATATGTTAATTTCTGCTTTCTTACTGTACCCATAAGGGGTAAAAGAGAAGGACTATTACTGTTTTTTGAAGTAATCTGACTTCTGGGACCATTATCTTTTGGGACATGTAAATTAAACAAATGGAGTAGCACAGATGTAAAGCTGTGATTTGCCTCCCATTTTGTAGACCAATGGGATGAAAGATTAGTGTTCATTAGCTGCACAGTAGAAAAAAAAATGCTGTATTCCAACTGGAGCTGTGTAAACCAACTGTAATGACATTTACCTGACTTTATAATTGCAATGATTTTTGCTAGTGGGGTGGCTAGTAGAACCCTTGTAAGCTGAATAAATAGAAAACAATGAAGGTAAGAAAGTACATACGTGAAAATTGCATACGTGGTGAAGACATATTTATCTGAAGCACACGTGGCATGAGAAGAACTTTGAAGAATGATTTTTTTTTTCAAAAAACTTTCACAATTTTCAATTCAACAGACTGTGTTACAACTTGTGACCATAATTAGCATGTTCATTACAAAATATCTTGTTAATGCCTCTTTCCAAAGATGAACACTGTTTTTTCTACAGTGCAAGTGGTTCTTTGAAGTTTATATAATAAAGTCTCTGCAGAGGAACTGTGCAATAAAGATTAAGAAATACAATCATGTCTGCTTGACAATCGCATAAAAGGAGTCTTTGCAAGAGTGAAGTACAAGGAGAGGTGGCCAATGTATGTAAAACTTACAGGCAGTTTTAGTATAGAATATGGATTACCTGGATTTGCTTATAAAATAGTTGAGCAATAGAAATATTTAAATGCAATATTATACATTATTTTGAAATATTTTCTTTAGTCACAGGGCAAACAAAGACATTTGCCTTCCATGCAGTAAAATCTGAAACAACAAATTGCTCGTCTGTATAAAAAAGGGAGTAGGATAATCATATAAAATAAATGAAGAATATTGAATAACAGTCGTAGATTGACTAGCTGAAAAGTTTTGCCAAGAGCTTCAGATTTTTTTATAGATAATGCTTTTCATAGTTTCAGTCATCTCTGTAGACACAAAATTTGTCGAGTAATTTTTCCCCTAATCAGTGATTAGGTTGTTCACACTTCTTTTTTTCCTTAGGGATTTTCAGGTGTGGTGTTATAAATTTTCCCCTTTTAAGTCCAATATTTTATTATGAAGTACCTGCCACAGTTAGTATAAATCTGTAGGTACACATTAACAAACTTGTTTTGAAAAATATGGCAGTGACTTGAAAGAAACAAATAAAACTGCAATACCAGATATGTTGATAGTGCTTAGATGTAAATCCTTGTAATCAAGTCTTCCAGAGATGATTAGTTACTTCAGAAAACTAAGCATAGTTTGCTAGACTTAAAAACCTTCTAAAAGTTCTCAAAAAGGTATCTATAGTCATCACAGTATTTTTGAGGAATTTGTGCCAACTTCCTTTCTTATAAGCAATATTCTCCTCTCAAGAAGTTTCTTTCAAGTGTCTTATTTCCTTACAGATTATTTTAACATGATTGATTGTTCGGGTTTATTTGCTCAATAAATAGAGAGAAAGTTTCTTTTTGTTCTTAGCTAATTAGTTATACTGGCTACAGTTATCTCTTCATAAGGGTTCACTTTCCTCACTTTCATTCTTCAGTGAATTTCACCTGTTCCTGAATTTCATCCAGCCTAATCAAATACTTTTTTTTTTTTTCCCCCAACGTTGCACAATAAAAGATTTTCTTCTTGCATATATGTACCTTCCACAAGATCAATCTAGTTTTGAAATATTAGGAGCAGTGTAAAAGAATTAATTCCTAACATAGAGCACTATGATTTAAAATCTACCATCTGGAGGGACTATTTCTTATTTATTCTTTTGTGTATACATATATATTTATAGATAGACAGAGAGATAGATAGGTATAGATATGGAATGTGTGTCTGTATGTGTGTGCATGTGTATAGAAAAATAAAAAAAAAAAAAAGAAAAAAAGAAACCTATATATTCCTGTTCATAAATAGATGTCTGACAGTTGTTGTGATCTAAGAGGAGGAACTGAAATAATACTGGACAAAAACACAACAGTCCTATTTAGCTTGAATGAATTCTTTACCAGACTGTTTTTGCTAAGAATGTACACCTGTTAAATACTTTCAGACAAGAGCTCAGTGACTAATTTTAGCATGACCCCCATCTGAGTATTCATATTCTAGTATCTAATGGCTTCGTATAGTGTTATAATTATTTTTGAAAACAGGGATATGTCTAACACTTCGAAAATGCAAACCAAGTCATCCTAAACAGATCAGTTTTAAAATATGTAGGTGCTTGAATGATGGTTGCCTCTGATGTTCCATCCCCTTTTCTTAGTTATCCCCAAATCATCAGAAATCTGTCATGAGCAAATGTCACAGAGAACAACTAGAGATGAGTTAGCAGAGGGAGGAAAAAAGTTTCTGCTGCAAGTCTCTCCTTACAGATCAGTATTAAGACGTGTAAGGATCTATTCTAATCAAACTTAAAATGAAATATCCTGAAGAGTCCTGAGCTGCTATGTGCAGTGGTCTAGTTCCTCAAAAACTCTGACCCATATATGAACAGCATGCAGACTTGGTATTATGAATTGCCATTACAAGAAAAGTCAGAGGATTAACTTTGTGCACAGCTGCTAACTGTTCTCAGTTAGGATAGTTTTTCAAATTTCTATGCTGTGATTTTGATATTTTGCAGCACAAATATGTGTGCGCATATGTGAATGATGATGACTTTTTCCTGTTTCTACCCTTTTTTAAAAAAATAACGTTGCAGTCTAAAATTTGAGTTGTTTTCTACTTATAAATTGCATTTTTGTTTTTTCTATTTTATCTGACATAAAAATAAGTAAAAGTTAGTTTGGCTTAGAAAACCCCCATGTACATAGGAAAACATGCATACATACATATGTGTAAGTGTATAGTTAGATACATATATATGTGTATACCTTTGTGTGCACATGTATATGTATCTATAGTTAGCTAGTTAGCTTTTATATTTAACCCTTTTGTCTTGGGGTAGAGTTCCTTTAGTTCGATATAAGGACTTAAGATTACACAAGCTTTCATTATTTGTCAGCATAAAACACTGTCTTCATCAAAGCCAAATGACATCAGAAAATGTTTCTTACTTTAGTTATTTGTGTCTTTAAGTTTGCATGCAACTTGAACATATATACCATTATGTCCACTCACTATAAAGTACGCTTAAAATGTGTATCAGCAATATAGTTGTCATTATTGAGCAATGTGAAAAATAAAAGTCAGTAGTATTTTTTTTTCGGTTTTTATTTTGATAAAGAAGCGTAATTTTAAAGATCTGTATAACAAGATGATATGATCACAGCTCAAGCAGTAGCTTAATAATGTCATATATCTGGTGTAAGGAAACCAGTGATCTTAGCATCTTTATAGGTTTCATTTTAATTCTTACCTAAACATATATGACTATAGGATACCTTGTATAACATAAAAAAAAACAAGCTGGTTTCTGGAAAGGAATATGCATACAGTAGGTCTACCTTCAGTTTTCAGAATTAATGGATAAATATGAATATAAATGTCTTGTTAAATACAATGCTTAGGCGATATAAGTGTTTGCTTAAATGTAGGATGTATTTGATACTAGTGTACTGAATGACAACAAAATTAAATCTACTTTATTCATTATGTGCTAATCTCCAAATATAAAAAAAATCTTGTAAGAATGCTTCCTCATGTAACCTGAAGAAGTAATTTACAAATTAAAGAAAGCTTATGTAAGGCTACAGCTTATTTGTGTGATCTGCTAATAGTTCATAAAATAATATGCATTAAAATAATTATTAATTTTCTAGGATTTAACATAGGAAGCAAGCAAAAAAGTACAAACAAATATTTAAAATGTTTTCAGCAAACATAAATACATCAAAAAAGAATCTAAAAATCAATTATGTTAAACCAAAACGTTGTGTTTTTTTGATAGTGAAAACAAATCTGAAGCAATGACTTCTAGTTGATACAATGAAAAAGAAATTCCTTTCCATCAGTATTGGATAGGAGACTGAAGCAACTGGGTTTGAAGTGGCTCCATGTGGGGGGCAAAGAAGCTTTTATGAATACTCTCAGGCTTATGTATGATATTAAATCCTATTATGATATGTATCACATCAGGTATTTCAGTGCCTGCTATAAACTGACGCAAAGTTCTGCAGCTGGTTTGCCACAGTTCCGCATTTTTTTGTAGCAAAGATACATTTATAAGTCATCACCCAGTAGCAAATGGAGTTTGTCTTCACTTACAAATAGATAAATCATTATTTGAAAATTTCCCTGTGTCTTAAATTATTGCATTAAAATGATTTACTATAAAGGTACTATAACAATCTGCTAGAATTTTAATAGTTGCCTAGTAATAGTAGCATTTTACCACTTTTTTATATTGATTGCCTCTTGTGAAGTACGGTGTTAGTGCATGCTTAAGATGCCAAAAGCAAAACAGATTAATGAGGTAACTTTCCAAGTGAAAGCATTCCAACAAGCTTTTCAGCTTGAGATAGGACCACCAATGCATCTGAACCCTGATTTATGGCAGGACATCATGGACATCTTTTAGGAGATACAGCCTGCACAGTGCTTAACTTTTCTAAGCAACCGTTATTTTAAGCAGCAATATAAAAAGATATGTAAGGGAGAGTGTTAAGCATTTAGTTTCACAAATAGCCTAATTTTCAATTTAGTTTTTCTGCCTCAACATGAAATAGACTTTTAAATTTTTGTGCTCATTCAGATACTCATTGCTTTTCAGTAACAGTTCATCTGAAGAAGATCCTGGAATCACTAAGAACCTTCTTTGTTACTGAAAGGCTTCTGTATATAAGAAAACTCATGTAAGCTGCTAGAAATGGCAGTTATAAAGCGTTCTTTTTATAACTGCATTTTTTATATCCGGGTTCAAAGATCTTCTTGGCTTCCATATATTCCATTGTTTAAAGTGTTGCATTGCCATGATTTCATGAGGCATGAAATGTATTTTAATAAAATATATCATCTTGTCTTAAATGGCATTATCAGCACAACTTCTAAGATATGAGAATCTATATACACAACCTTTATCTTAATGTTCACAAATAGATTTATTTGTGTTTGGCTGTACAGATAAGGAAGAAGACTATCTGGGGAATCCTCTTCATTACACCTACAGCAAAATGACTTTCAAGGAAAGTGAATTGAGAGGCTGAAAAGTTGCCATCATTTTATTGTAAAAAAATGCTTGTCACTCTAAAATTGATTTATCGCAAGATGATGCCAGCTTCAGAAAACTATTAATAAATCCCAAAGCAATCATTTGTTGCTGTGGCATGTTTCATATCACAGACTGCATTTAGAGTATGTGGAAGCGGGAAAACTGTTTTCTTCTTTGGACTTCAGATCATCCCAATTCTTAGTGGTGTTTTTTTTTTTTTTTTTTTCCTTGCAAAATGTCACATCCACAAAAGCAAACAAAACCAAAAATATGTAGGCATTATATCTATTCATATCTTTCCAGCCTAGATACCTAAATCTAGGTTTATTGGTAAGTTCTCCAGTAGGCACAGAACACTTATCTCTGAGTCATATATTCAAATGCTTTGAAAATCTGGTTTCTTACATAAATTCCTCAGCAGAGGAATAGGTCTTAAGATACATTTTAATGTGAGATTTTTTTGTATGTCTGAGTAGTTGCCTAAATCTAAGTGGCTGTGTAAGTAGATATCCTTAAATAAATTTAAGGATAATTTTACAGCCTAATTTTATGTATTCTAAATATATTGATTGGTTGCAGCAGAATTTCAGCCCTTTCAAGAATCTCTCTGGCCTTACCGTAGATATATGTTTCATCAACATTCAGAATTCAGCCATTCATAAAAGAAAATTATGTGGATAAAAGTGGTATTGCGTCAGAAATAATGTCGATAAGAGTGGAACATCAGTTGGTAAAAGATGTTATAAGGCTGGATTTTTACATTAAAAATGGAAATAAAGTAGAACTAAAAACCTGATTAAGGGTGTATGATTATGTTAGAGGAAAGAACAGAAGGAAAGATTGAGACTGAATGACTGAATGGATGATGCTTTCATCTTCAAGAGTTAATATAGATGTGCATAGATTCTGAAACCGACAAGATCCATCTACTTTTGCTTTGTAGAGAGGTAGTGATAATTAGTTGATTTATTGATCTGGAAAGGGTGAGAAAGCATGGACAGAAGGCTAGATTCTGTTTTCTGAAAAAAAAAAAAAAAAAAAACGTTTCATGTTTTCAAAACATTCTGTTTTCAATAAATCTGGAGTAACTCAGTTTAATTTACTTTTGTCTATAAAACACACTAGGGACAAACACAACCTTCCAATAGTCTAGTCATCTCTAGTTGTTCAGAAAATGTGTTTTTCATAAGCTTAAAAAATAATTACATTATTTTAGTGATTGAAATTTTATACGGTTATGGGGTTTGATCTTGTAGGACTACAGTTTTTTTTTTTTTTTTTATCTTAAAAAGAAGTCTCTAGGTATTTCATCTAAAATGCCTATGTGATCACAGAAGTCCACAAAAACAAAATATCAAGTTTCACAGACTCACAGAATGTCTGAGGTTGGCAGGGACCTCTAGAGATCATCTAGTCCAACCCCCCAGCTCCAGCAGGGACACCCAGAGCACGTGGCACAGGGTGGCATCCAGGTGGGTTTGGAAGATCTCTAGAGAAGGAGACTCCACAGCCTCTCTGGGCAGCTTGTTCCAGGGCTCTGGCACCCTCACAGTAATGATAGTTGTTCCTCACATGGAGATGGAGTTTCCTGTGTTTCAACTTGTCCCCATTATCCCTTGTCCTGTCACTGGCTACCGCCAAGAAGAGTTTGGCCCCATGCTCCCTGCATCAGGTACTTATATATATTGGTCAGATCTTCTCTCAGTCTTATCTAGGCTAAACGGGCAGAAAGTCCTCCTCTCTCCTGGTTATTTCATGGGGACTGGCCTTAGCAGTAAAGACAGAAGCAAAGAAGGTACTTAGTGACTCTTCCTTCTGTGCATCATCTGTCTCCAAGGCACCCTCCCTTTTCTAACATTTTCCCTAATCTTCCTCTTGCTGATGTATTTACAGAAGCTCTTCCTGTTGCCCTCATCTCTTGACTCTAATTCCAAGCAGGCCTTGGCCATCCTCATCGCATCCCTGCATTCTCCAACAGTGTTCCTATATTCTTCCAATGTGGTTTGCAGAAGTATAATTAAATCATGCACACTGCTAACATTTCCTTAGTCTAATGAGAGATTAAATATTTTGGAATAACACCAGGACAGTACTTAAGCATTGTAAAGTAATCTTTAGAGATTAGTTTTACATTTTCAGTATGTGTTACTCGATTTTTTTTCATTTTCATAATTTCATAATATTAATACTGATTCATGATTTAGTGTCTGCTTAAAATAAACAGTGAAATGATCATGTTTCATTGAAAAAGAGGAAAGCTGAATATATTAGAAACCTTATTAACTATTTTACACAACATGGATTTTTGGATACTGTCATAATTACATCTAGCTTTCAAGCATTAGGTGGCAGTAGTGGTGAAACTTGAAGCCAACTAAAATGGTGTACTATTTTGAGTGGGTTTTTTTGTTGTTGTTTGTTTGTTTGTTTGTTTGTTTGTTTTTTGAGTTTACCATCAAGGAAAATAACAGCTGATTTATTATTTTGTTTCATAAGAAAGCTATTGCTAAGACAAAGATGATATACAGAACAAGGGCTGAGTGGTGAAAGGAGGGTTCATTTCTTTATCTGCCTTAACAACGATTAGTAGAAATTTAGAAGTTTAATTTTGGGCTGGTGATTTTAAAAACTTACTTTTGTCAAGTGCATGCACAAATTATAATAGGACAGTCACAGTTGTCCTGCAAGGCTCCTCACAGTGTCACTCTGAGGGAAAATCTTGTAGTATAATTTAATAGAGTGAAAAGGGAATTTTTTCCCAGGTATATACTTCCTTCCACCTATCCATATCTCCACATCTTTTGTTCTTTTTTCCTTTCCTTTCCTTTCCTTTTTTTTTTTTTTTTTTTTTTTTTTTTTTTCCAAGCAATACCCTGTTTTTCATTAGAATTGAATGCTTCCCTTCTCTGAGACCATGTAAGCACTATGTGTGAACTGATGTTTAAAGCAGTGCATCAAGCATCAACATCCTTTTCTGGGAAAGTGACTGAACCTCAGCTATTCTATCCATTCATCAATCCATTTATCCAGAGGAGAGGAAATTCCCTTCCATTATTATGCAAAGCCGATGCTTATTGATGCAAAAGGAGAAGGTCAACTTTTGGTCAAGTTTCATTTCTGAAAGACTAGTAAGAAAAATAAGTTAAATTTTACTGAGTGAAGGTGTGGCTTTTTCATTAATTCAGCATGCCTGCTGGGAGACCCTTGATGGTAATATGATCCTCCCCTCATTTGCCAATGAGGAATCATGAGTGAATTCTTTATTTTCTGCAATCTGGTCAAGAAACCTTTTTTACTGATAGGATTATTAGCAAGATTCCTTGCCTTTTACTAGAGAGGAGTCTATTATGAGAAGGTTGTCCTGGAAATACATTTCCTTGCTTATTTCCACTAGGTTTTCACAAGGCATATGTATCCATATCATATAGGATTTGCTCCTAAAGCTGAATATTGGAAAAGTGGCTACTTAGCTTTTATTCTGTACAGAAGATCACTTACTTAATTAGGTCAGTGGCCAGATACTTCTTATTTCCCAGCAGAACAAGAAGAATCATGATGCTGAGGTTGCTCGTATGGACTCTAGCCATGTGTGACAGCCCAAGTGCCAAAAGAAGAGCAGCCTTCCAGATGCCAAGGGACCGTTGCTGTTTTACCCTAGACTGAGCAGTCAAAGTACTGGGAGCGCAGTAGCTCCCAAACGGCACCTTCTCTTACTGCCTCATTGGATTTCCTTGGCTCCCAAAACCTATCCATGCTTGCAGATTGCTTCATCAGTCCTGGTGCTTAAGAACCTTCCAGTAAGCACTGTGAACAACTTTTATCCTACTTGCCTTAAAAAACATGAATATTCAAGAATCCTTCTCAAGCAGCATGGTAGATCACCTGTCTTCTCACCAACCAATAATATGTCCGTATTTTTAGAGCTTAGATCATTAATTCACCGGGTAGTTATGAACATGTGAAAAGCTTAAATGACCGTAGTGGCACAGACCAGTGTTGCCTAAGTAGCAGGCTTTCATTCTATTGTTGGATATTTCTGCAACTTTTGACACCCATGCCCTTTCTTCAGAAGAAGGAGGTGGGACTGTCCAACTAATAGTCAGAAATTACCTAGTTCCTTCATAGAGAGATGGACTTAGAAAGCAGTGAGCAAAAAAGCATATCCTGATTAGAAGGTCATCCCACATAAAATTAACAAGGAACAATTTTCCTGTTTGTTCTCATTTCAAGAGGTTGCATATGCAGTAAGCTACTTATAGAGTCACTTGTTCACTATATACACTATGTGTGAGCAACAGATCTCTTCACCTTGTATTAATACATCATAACCATTAAAAACGGTTCACAGATGAAGGATTGCTGATGCTAAGAATGGACTGAAATTGCACCATCCACTCCCTCCCATCTGTAGCATGAGGACAAGTTTTAAGATGAAATTCAAGACATTCAAGGCAAACATTTCTGTGATATTTTCAAAATTCACATAAGCTTTTTCTTATTAATGGGTCTATACCAGTGTTAGAAGACATCTAATCCACCCACTTGCAGACAGAATGGGGAAAATGCGCATTTACTCCATAAATCACTGAATCACTGTGCATTTTTTTGGGCAATGCACTGTGCTGTCCTTTGCAGAGGTGTCTGCAACCCATAATGGTTCACTTAATGAAAGGGATTTGTTATTACAATTCCTGTACAAATTATTTTAATGAACAATATCAGCTATAAACTTTGATGTTAGAAATATAGGATTTTTTTAATGGTTTAAAAGATTATTAGTTAAAATTAGGAAGAGCGATTTAAGATAGACTTCTGGTAGATTTTATGAAGCACTTCCTGACATGCTGGAAATAAGGGAAGCTGTGGATTCTTGGCTGTGAATGCAACACTGTATATTAGGTAAATCTAACTATGTTCAGTACCTCTCTGCTATACCTGTATCTAACAGCAAGTGCCATCAGTGAATGCTGTTTGTTGTTTAAAAAAAGATTTAAGTTCTTAAGATCACAGTTTTGAGGCTAAATAAATAAATAAAAACCTATCAATCAGGAGAGTAAGGATACCTGTCAAGCAGCTGGCAAGAATGAGGAGTACAGAAATCTGTGAAGTGATTGACAACAGTCATCCTAGAAAGCAATGGTGGTAGGTAGCATTATTTAACAAAAATGCTAGCAGGAAGCTAGCCAGCCTCCCAGCAAGGCATCCAGGCCTCTGACAGCACAGGTAAAGATGAAATGAGATTATTGGTCATTATGTCTCAGCATAATGCTATCTATTCACATTAAAATTAAATTGCCCTTGCTATTTGGCTACTACCTACCTACCATGACAATATAATAGTAATATCATCATTTTACTGCAACTTTGCATTTCTCTTATGTTTTCAATTTTTAAGATTTAAAATAAAGTGACTGAGTAGGTAGTTAGATTTGGATAGAGATCACCAAATTTTACATATTCAGGTTTGATGCCTGTGTGTGACAACTAGCATAATTCTTGTGCCCTGCAAAATTAACCTTATGAATAAAAAAGAAAATTTATAAGCATGAATCATGATAGAGGCTGTTGGTTAAGGGAACATGAAGTAGCGAAGTAAGAGATAAGACAAGATTAGAGATAAGTAGTTTCTGTTTTTTTTTTTTTTTTTGGCAAGGGGGCAGGAAATGCAAAAAGATGTCTGCTCTGTTTTATGTGCATTGTTTTCCACTTAAGGGTTTTTTCATTTGTTTTGAATTCAGATATCTTTGTTGTGTATGTTATTTAAGTACATATATCTTCACATGTAACTTTTAAATAAGTTTTAATGAAGTAAGAATACAATATACCGAAAGAACAAATCATACTTGGGAATTTAAAATATGTAATTTGGAAATTACCAGTTTTATTACCCTGTTGTAAAGTACACAGAGGATAGCTTCTGTAAGTGAGGAATGATTTGCTATTGTATCTCTACCTAAAAATCCTGGGAACACTGTTCATTCCAGCCCTGAGCAATAAGTGACTTGTTCCAACTACAGTAAAGTCTTGCTAATAAGAATAGATTTTTTTTTTTCCTGGAACAGTTATGTCAGTTAGAGATATCATATCATCATGCCACAGGCATACAGAACTATTATGGCAAAATTTGCAGCATGTACTGTACCTTAGGGAAAAGGTGGGGTGTATAATACTGATTTGGCTGTAAATAGAAAGCGTGAACCTACAGGTTGGATAAATGAACAAAGAAGGAACTAATAGAGATTTGGAGATTAGACAAAATATATAAATTGTGCAGTATAAAAATGTGGAAATGTTTATTTTTAGAAATAATATGCTGGATTTTGGCAGCCGTTTTTTGTCTTGTACTGGAGAAGGAATTCAGTATTTCCTCTCCCTTTTCTCCAGTCTAAATTAAATAAAGATTTATTTCGATGAATTTGAATATTTGACATCCTTCTTTTTGCTAGTAATAGGAATTGGAATAAGTTGTTTAAACTTCTTTCCCATTAAACACTGAAGATTTAGTCTAATTGTCCATAGGAAAGCTTAAATAATTTAGGATTTGTGTGGCACTGTGATATTTCCTACTGTTTTTAAGTTCAAAGTATTAGTATATTTTATTTAACAAAACTATTTGTAATAGGAAGCTCCTCCAGTATTTTCGTTTCTGCACATAGAACAGCAAGGATTTTTTAATCGTGCAATATAAGTGGTCATATCTTAAGGTTCAGTTTATGCCCTGCAAACTCAGCTTCTCCTACCTCAGAGCCAGTATGTAATTTGAGCAACGTATCAATTGTTTGTTAATTTTCAGTAATTTTCTATTCACTTTGACAGAATGATCACAGTGAGTACAAGAGACTTTTGGTTACTGCATATGCTTCTATCAAGCTTTTTCTTTTTGTGAGTTTTAATGAATAACTGATAATTAATTTCTTTTATTTAAGTTGTAATTTTTCTTGATATTACAGTAATATACTTCCAGGATTTTTTTGATGAGAAGACCATCTATTAAGTTATATATTATTATCTACACTAAAGGTCCCTGGAAACCTTTCCTTTTAACCTCTTTCAGAGACTTGCACAATCATGGGAAGTGGCTGAGCAAGATGCAAAGAAACCCCGGCAGTAGAACCTAACAGTGGAGGGTAGCTCTCCTCTAAGTTCAGCCAAGTCCTAAATAGTTTACAATAAGTGTTTATTTCATTTAAGGAAATTATATTTTATTTCTCCTAGAAGTTTTATTTTTCAAGAAGTAAATTTGAAACAGTATTTTTACAGGTACTGTAAATTGCAATTTGAATGGATTAGGTAAAATACCTAAAGACAAATGAGAATAGTGAACTCTAAGCAAACTAATTGAAAAGTTTCTCTTTTGTTCATTCCACATAGTAAACGTAAATCTAGAAGGGGATGGCTGTCACAATCCTTGCTTTATGTGAAGTCTTAAGTTTTCTTGAAGAAATTGTTACCAGCTCATGCTTTCAAAATGTGACGGAATCCTATCAACAGCACCAAATAACATCACATGTGGTCTGGGCAACTGCTATAGTCAACTATTTTTATTATTGAGAAGGCCAGTACAAGCAGGGTGATTAATGGCAGAACTAATTACTGTAGCTGGGGAGACGTATCTTCTATTCTTGGCCATGTTGTTTTACAGCACGGCATGGTATTTATGAATGGATACCACACTCCATTAAGTGCTTGAGCCTCGCTCTTGTTTGTTCAGTTTGGCTGCTAATGGAATTGACTTGTATTAATTTGACCTCTCTTATCATTACATGCATTATAGTAAATTTTGTTAGTCAGAAACAAGTGTGTGGGTATTTTCTGAGATGTTTAACTGTTCCACTTAACCTGCAGACATTCTTCTTGCCCAGAGTTCTGCAGAGTTTTGGCATTCCTCTGTGACCAACACTAAATGGAAAGGGCTGAAACAGTGTTTTTAAATAGCAGGGAGACAAAGTTTTCCACTGCAGACTTGCAGTAGGCCTGTCACTCTCAGCACATCATACAGTTTGGATTATGGGGATTTTGGAGAAAGGCATCTTTCTTTTTATGATAGGATAAAAAAAATCAGAGAGCTGGAGAACCATAGCTGTATTGTATAAGAGTGTTGAATAGAAGGTTCTTAAGACTTTCAACAACTTACGCCATTATATGATGGATAAACTAATGCATATCAGGCTTTTGGCTAGAATAATAATTAATATTATCAAATATTATAGAATCTTTTTCATTGTGAAGCAAGGTTTTGCCTGAGAGGGGAACTGGAATTTGTGCAATTCAGAACGTTTGGATTATGGCATTTTCATTCAAATCTGTATTGCTAGAGTAATTCTGGTTTAACACGAACTCCTCTGGGGATAACATTCTGTTTTTCGATATGGACCTGGAAAGGCTGCCGCAGACAGGCATACTTAGTTGTCTCTTAAAAAACTTTGAAAATAATTACCTAAGTTTGGAAGAAATCTACTAGGACTTTCCTACTTACTAAATTTTGTCATAGGGTAACTGGTATTCCCTCTTAGGTTTAATCTTCCTAAGAGACGTTTATGTAACACGGACATACAAATTTTAAATAGCTTAAAAGCATTGTTGCAAGGACAGTGTGATAGGTAGTGCAGTTGGACAAACTAATAATCAGTGACTTTGCATCGTGAGCACTGCAAGAGTGCCACTGTTTTAACTGGAGTGAGCTGCTTCTGACTCATTGAAGTGCCACACAGAAATAACAGTTGCTTCTCATAAAGTCAACCACAAATTGAAAGCATACCCTGAGGTTATTGTTACTGCTGTTTTAGAATTACAGACCCTAGATTTACTTGTTAAGACTTGATATTTGCATTTCCCTGTAATAAAAAGTATGTTTATTTGATGTCTTTTAAATGGCTGTGTTGCTCATTTTCATGAAATTTGGCAATATAAGCATGCATTTGTAATGCAGAATGGGAACTGGAAAACCATCCATTGCAAATGGTATCACAAATACATGATTTCTTTTTTCATTTATTTTATTGCCACTTATTTTGGCACTATTTTTTAAAATTCTGCCCATTCTCATTTCACATACATTTATTTCTATCAAGGCAAGCATATCTTAACTGAGTGGGTCAGTGAGCAGCCCTTCTAAAAGGATTTTAATACCTCATATGAATTAGTAGATGTGAGATTTGGTAAAGGTTATGCGTGTTAAACATCTGTGGAGGCTGACTGAACCTCATTTGCAAAGTGTCTTCTTGATTCTATTCCAGACAGTTAGTACCTGAACTTCCTCCTATTTTAACAGAGCAGGAGAGGCGCAATTTGAAGATGCAGTGTTATATAACTCTGATAGAAAAAGGAGAAAACAGCAGAGCACAGAATTGTTCCTTCTTTGCCACAGTGGGGCAGATATCCACAAATATAACATGTCCCTGAGGTGCAAATCCCTGGAAGCTGGGATAATATGCTATGGAAAAGTCATGATATACATGCTGTCTTTCATCTGCATCAGATATTAGCCATTGACAGAAACTGAACATTTAACATTTAACTGAAGATAAGTGTTTCTTTGCTTTGCACAGAATGAGTGCCGTTATGTTCTTAATGTACACCTGTGGAAAGACAGCTTTTAAAATTATATGTACCAGATATAACAAAAAGAGTTAACCAATAGTTTCTGTCTTTTTGTACTAACAACATTAAATAAGTGTATTTGAGGACAAGAAAAAAAAAACCAAACAAACACAAAAAAATTCTTAATTCCAGTAAAAAGTAGGCTAATAATTAAGCCAAATTATCAGTGGCACTTTTAGCCTACATAAATATTAAATTGTAAGATAATAAGCCATACTAAAAAACTCTATGTTAATGACTCAATGTCATTGTTTTAATATCTGCTGAGACATATTATTTCTAATAAAATGTTTCTGAAGAAGAGGTTGACAGAAGAGATTTCTTACAATGCCTAGGAAAAACAAGAATTTGACAGCTTCCCAGGTTATTTCCAGAAACATTTCCAAAAGAAAATACATCTTATCAACAGTATTATTTTTAACTGTTTTGAGTTGGAAGCCACAGCTAACTTGCACAATGTAAATTTTGCTTTAGGACAAACTGTTCCTAAATAACCAAGAATTTTAATTTATTGTACACTTAGGAAAAAGGATAACTGTATTAAGGCCTTTATAGATCTTAACTAGACATATGGTTGAGGTGGGAAACAGCCTTGCCTTCTGTAGCCAAATGTGGACAAGGGTTTCAGCAAAGAAAGGCAACAGCACCCTGCATTGCGTGAGTAGTGATGCAGCCAAGTGGACCAAGGCACCCTGCTGAGTGCATCCAGATGTGGAGCCCAAAATACAGAAAAGACAATTGATGAACAAAAGGAAGTTCTGTGGAGGCTTGACCAAGGTGTTTGAGGTGGATCTGGCACAGCAGAAGAGGCTGTGAAGCCAGGGGAGCTGCTGCTGGCTCTGTCTTTGGCGATGCCCAGTGCTCTTTCCCCTTGCTAGACTTCATTAATTAAAATGCAAATCTCAGCAAAAGCATGCCATCCTATTTTATTGTGGCAATTGTTTTGACATTCATTTCAAAAAGGAACAAGGAGTGATTTGAAGTTATTGTATTAATATATAGATACAGCATGATTTGGAAATATATTACTGCTTCAAAATCAACTTAATTCTACAAAGGCATTATGATTAAGCATTAAAAAAATATATATAGTTTTCTGTGGAACACATAGTTATAAAGAAACTGGAATACTGTACATAGCATAATAGAAGTACAGAGGACTTCTTTTTTTGTCTTTTTTTTAAATCTAAGTCACTTTGAAGGAAGTCAGTAGCTGTTACACATCCAAGGACATTTTCTGCTTTTGAAAGCCTAGCCTTTAATGATAGACAATATCAGGCAAAGGAAGGTTAGGGTATAACCATACTCCATATAAGAAAATCAAGGTAAGAAGAAGAGTTTTGAAGACAAAAGTAGAAGAAATATTCAGAGTACAAACTTTTTCAGGTAACTTCTTTTCTGTCGTAGCATCTCAGGGAATCTGCCTTTGATCTGTCATAGATCTGTAGGTAATTGCGTTTTGATGTACAAGCAAGACATAAGAAATCAATTATTAGACTTTTTTGCTTTCTCCATAGTCTTTACTGTGCAGGAAAGGTATTCAACTTATGAAGTTGAATATGATACACATATGCACATATTATCTTTCTGTACCTGGTGAGTCCAGAGTTAGGCATAGGCTTCATTGACTGTAATAACCTTTCATGTGCCCACTCCTTCCTCCAAGCTTTAAGCTGAAATTTTTATTTGCTCTCTGACAAACAAGATTTAGACCTACTTAAGTGCTTTCTCCATCTTGTAAAAAATGTATTACATTATTTTGAGAGACAACAAGCTTAGAAATAAAGTACATATCAGAAGGGATGAATAATTTCTTCCATGTAATGAAAATCTCCTTGATTATGTCCCAAATATATAGAGAGAGTTCCCAATGATAGTATTTGCATTTTTATATGTAGATTTACATTTATAGTCATTTGTTTCTATAAATGTCATCCAAGGAAGCTTATCAGTTGGAGTAACATGTTTTATTTAAGGCACTGTAAGGCAAGTTTACACATATTCTAAGATAAGGAAATAAGATAATCAAGAAAAGAAAAGATGGGGGGGGGGAAGAGAGAGGAGGGAAGTGAAAGTGAGTTTATAGATATTTTTGCCTTATAAATTTCTTCTGTGGAAAGGGACCGCAAAACAATGGATAAGCACCAGCTGCTAAAAAAAAAGGAGAATGTTGCGCATTGTTATACTTCATATGATATTTTCCACGTTCAAATTACTTAGGTTTGCTTAAACTGCTATGAGGTGTGCTTTACAGATTTGATCATAAAGTTTGCTCCCAGAAGAGATTACCGTCATTAAATGCACATCTATTAGCCTGATAATTTGTAGCTAAGTCTTAAATTAGATGTGTTTTTATATTTACATAAAAATGTATTTTTAAGTGTTCCTGAGGGAGAAAAAAAAAAGGAAGAAAAAGGATGCTTTGGTAAATTCTACAAATTCTACTCATTTGGAAGAACAGAAGATTCACTAACCAACTGATCCAAGATTTGATTCAGTGTTGAGAGAATGAACATTGCATCTTTTGTGCCATCATTGTGCTTTTGCCTAATTTGGAATAATCATTTATCAACAAATAAGAAGCACTTTTAAAAATTTCCACTTCATAACTGACATTCCTGGTTAGAGAACACAACTTTCAGATGAAAATAAATATATAAGCACATTAAAACATTTAACAAGTTTTATTGAAACTTGTGGTAAGACATATGTACTTGTCCAGTAATATAAGCAGAGTTCTACTTTTTACAGTAGTTGCTCTGAAAGTGTTGTCTAGCCATAGTATTGAATAGTACTGTTAAAGTACTAGTAGAAAAACATAATAAACAGAAGACAAAAGCTTTACTTTAACATTTTATAAAACATTTCCATCAGAATTTCCAAAGTCAAAGTGTAGTGATGGTCTTTGTGGATTTCCCTAACATGTTAAGTGTGCGGAACAGCAGAGAAAAAGTGTATCTCTTTAAATTATTTCTTAGCTACTGTGAGTATTCTCTTCATTTTTTCAATTCCCATACAAAAAGCAGAATCACAGATTGGTATCAGCAACAGTCTATAATATAATCACAGTGAAAATCATCTTTGAATTGATAATTTTTATCTAAAATGTAAGTCATTTCGTCCTTTTTATGATA
The DNA here is from genome assembly GCF_059628265.1 of Tinamus guttatus. Taxonomy (NCBI): domain Eukaryota; kingdom Metazoa; phylum Chordata; class Aves; order Tinamiformes; family Tinamidae; genus Tinamus; species Tinamus guttatus. The sequence continues at coordinate 66,087 of NW_028289360.1, forward strand.
AATTAATTTGAGTGGATCTGCTATATTTTCAGAATAATTTGTGGAAGCTGTAAATTTTGACAGGCTGTTCTAGTAAGGAATCATACCCTTTTAAGAATTTAAAATCCAATAGTAACATCTTAGTAAATACTTAGATAAAAATTTCTGGAATTATTTAGTAAATGAGCATACCAGTATCCTTCCCCAGTTCATTATAGATGGACTTTTAAAAAGTTCACTAAGATATCTTAAGCTATTAGTGGAAATGAGTCTCCCTTCTTATATTGGAGGTCTTGCCTGCCCCCCAACTTCATATTTTATACAAGAAAGTCTTTTGATACCATGTTACATCTGGTCATCTGACAATAACCTGATATTTCAAATTTCCTTTCCTTCTGTCTCTGCTGTGCAGGATTCTTTATGCCCTAATCTCATTTAAACTCTGGTGATCATCATTTCTGTTTACTTACATTATCTGTTTACTTTGGAGACTATGTATATTAACTCTGAAGTGTACTTCATCAACCTGATGGCCTTAAATCTTCTCCCATTCTGAATCAATAGACATTTCTAGGAAGTAAATCCCCCTGGATTTGAACAGGATTAACTCTTCTGCACCATCTCAAGAAGGAGAATTCTCTGCTGGTCACCCTACAACTTAAACAGAAGTCAAAAAGAAATAGAATTAGGTGGTAGATGTATCTAACTGGTTAAAGAGTAACTGATCATCCTCTAATTTTCTGTGGTAGATTGAATGTGGTTTTACTAGGCAGCACAAAGAGCATTTCAATTCTACATTTTTCTTGTTCTACACAGTAAAATTACCATGTGTTTCTTCCAAAGATTTCCCATATAATTCAGCAGGAATGAAATGGTGGAGGCAGTGCTTAGAGGCCATTATAGCATCCAGAAACCCTTTAAATCAGCCTGTCTTCTGATTTATTAACAAAGATGTCATTCTTTGAGTGAGCATATATTTATTATTTAACAATATTACTCTGCCAGTCTTTATCTGTTTCTCTCTGTCCTTCCCCAGTCTATTCTTGGTACGTGTTCTCAGTACTCTTTTCAAAAATAATCATACAGAAGTCTGCCCAGATTTCTGCCAGGCTTGACTTTGTTCCATCTATCCCATTCTGCTGTTGAAATGGTGCATTTTTAACACTGAATTATGGGGGTTAGGAGAAGTGAGGAAGTATTATTATCATACCTGTGCCCTATACTTAAGAATTCTCAAATGAGAGGAGCATTTGGACATGTCTCTATCAATCCAAACTGCATCCTCCCTGCCGCAGTCAATTGTCTGATCTTGATGTTCTCACAACAAGTTCCAAATAGCTTGTTTCATCCAAGAACTGGAAAATGGACATGTGCCGTAGCTTCAAGGGCTGTTTAGCCGGTGCCAACGTATCAGATGCCAAAACCTTACAAGGCCCTTGAAAGTCATCCAAGACTGGTTTTAATGGCAAATAACCATTCCTCTTGGTAAACTGGTTGCTGTTCTGTTCTGGTGACAACATGCTTGGAATAACACTGAACCCTGCATTTTTGAAGATGTATTTCATACTTTTAGAAGGAGAGTCAAAAATTTATTTCTCTAGTTTGTTTGCACTTTTTTTCCTGTTCCCTGTCTTCTGCTGTATCATGACTGCAGTCACATGAGCTGAAAATAAACCATATTTTTGGCAGCTACTAGCCAGCTACTACCTACTACATTTTATTACATTTTAGTGGTTCTGGTTGTTGTCTTCTTTCTTTCTTTCTTTCTTTCTTTCTTTCTTTCTTTCTTTCTTTCTTTCTTTCTTTCTTTCTTTCTTTCTTTCTTTCTTTCTTTCTTTCTTTCTTTTTTTAAGAAGGCAATACATTAGGTAAATAGGAGAACTTGTGAGTTGGGTAATTATTGTTTGTTTGTTTGCCTATCTCAGATCAGTTCAGGGAAAAGTTAATTATTCTTGGGGGTATTCGAATTGGTTTGTCATAAAGTTTCAAAGTCTGCAAGGCCCTTAGAGAATCTTTTTTGCAGTTTTTTTTTGAAGACAAATGTCATTAGTACTGCAGTGGGCAGAAAGCATTGTTTTTTGACATTTTAAAACAGAGATACCAAAGTGATCTGTGTGACCTAAGGCATGTCTTTCTATTTGATGTGGTTCCACTAAAACTTTACATTGATTGAAATTCAGGAGGAAGAAAAAAAGAGCTAAAATCATAGTTAAAACAATGATTGAGTAAAAAAAAAATTATACTACATATTACCCTCTTGGTCAAGAAAAGGATACAGGATAATAGGAAATAAGATATAAACAAGCCTAACCTGAATGGCTTCAGTGATGCTGATCTTTTAAAACTCTTTATGCAGCCTCAATTTCTGGCATTGATTCAGGGTAGTATGCTGAATTAATGTGTCAAATCCTCAAATCCTAACTTACAGTAATATTTTGATAGATCATTTATTTTCTCACATTCAGCAGCATTTACTCTGTCTTATCCTAGCTGACTGCTTAAAGCTAACATTAAAAAGTTTTCTCTACTATCTCTGTATTTTAATGCATCTGTTTTCAGCAATTATTTTGAAATGTTTTATGTAGCATGGTTCTATAGAGAGTTACAATGTAACTCTGATCTTGCCTCTTACGTAGAACTAGGAATTTGCTCTGAAATCTGTACAGAATCAATAAAGAAAAAGAGTAGACAAGATTAGACATTGGTGAAAGAAGCAGTACTGCAGGTTCTGTCACGTTAGAAGATGTGGTGTTTTTCAATGATCACACACACATATAGATAACATTAAAGAATTGGCAGTTACTACAGGTTGGATAAAAATGAAAGGAAAATAGAATTCTAAGCATAATTCATAGGGGCACTGAAGGTACTACAAAATGAAATGTCATGTATATGACACTTCAGATTAGATAGATTTCAGATCTATTCAGATAGATTTCTTAATGTAGTGTGGAGAACATAGAAATCAGCATCAGTGTGGAGCATAGAAATTCTTCTAGAAATATTGGTGGTAGAATTCATTTATTGATACTGACTAAATGGTGATCAGAGAACATTTGAAACAGAGCTGTGAAAATAGACAAAGTATGTGACTAAAGGCAAAACAGAGATTTTGGCATTCTTCCGAAAAGCTATTTTTCTATTGAACTTTTAAAAATCAATAATTAAAAAAAGATAATTTTCTAATGAAAGCTTACATTTTCAGATTAAAATCAGATAATGGAGGAGCCAGAATACAGAGTCATTGAGGAATTCAGGGTATGACTGAGATATCTAGGAGAGCTTTTTTTACTGAATTTTAAGTTATGAATCAGACTGTTATAGCAGGTAATTATTAACAACTTTCTGTGAGGAATGTAAGCTCCTCCTAGAGCTCCTCCGTTTGTTTAATAGACAAAAAAGCATGTCTGTTGAGAGCACGTCTACTAGATCTTTTGCACTGATACCTTATTTGCAGTTGTCAATACTGAGCTAAGAAGATACAAGGCAGATAGCATATGAAGAAATAATTGCTGGAATCTATTAACATGAGGAAAAAAACACCTGAATAGTCATTCGAGGCAAAAAAAGTCACTTTTTATGAAAGATTGTTGAACATTAAATATTACATCATGTTGTAAACCAGGAATGTAGGAATTAAAGTAGAGCAGATGATAGTTCGGTAAGAGATTTTGGCAAAGAATGCGGTCAGTTGTAAAAAGCACAGAGGTGGCCCTGTGCTGGCACTCTGCTTGCAGATTGCAGGTGGTTTATGTGCTCAGTGGAATATGCACATTTTCTTTCCCCTGACTTCAGTTAGGATGAGTTTCTCTTTATACACTACTGTGTATGTGTGGGCCTAACCGGGAAATGCATTGGTTCTAATTAATGTTAAGTAAGAAGTTTTAAGGTAACGTATCAGAAAAAGAACTACCAAAAATTATTATTACGTATATGTAATATCCTCTGATAACTCCTATTTCCATTAATGGAATGTAACATTTATAAAATGCTAATTAAACTTTCATATATAGTAGGAAAAATGGACACTAAATTTGGAAATATGAAGAACAAAAGTAGCTGAATTAACATGGAGAAGGTCACTTGCTTCAAACTGATATTCAAGTGGGTCTAACTTTATTTTAGCTTAGGCATTTATGCTATTTCATATGCATAAATTCAAGTGGTAGCATCTGTATTTCTTCCAGCCAGGAATGCCAGTGAGGCACCTTCAAAGAATTCTTTCCTTAAAAAAAAAAAAAAAAAAAAAAAGGGGGGTAGGGACAAATATTTACTCTGTATTTGGCCTTTGCTATTACAAATTTAGTTCAGTTTTAAGATGATGTGCTAGAAACTGTAATTAGTGGAGCTTTTCATCATTACAGGGCTATTTCACAGTAACAGCTGTCTCACAAGAGTAGTTGTAAAAACTATCAACAGTTTACAAATTAAACATTTCATGGCCTTTTTTGAGAACAACCTTTTCATTATTGTTTGTGAATCTTCCCAGCATGAAGCTTTGAGATATGAACAACTTTGAAGCTTTGAGAAGAATAAAACAAATAGAACATAAAATCAAAAGCTGCTTTAGTGGCTATGCGATGCATTTTAAGATATGACATCATGATGCCATTTTAGATATGGCATACTATGCCTCCATCTTCTTCTATAGCAAAAATGCTGTAGAATTTTAGCAGCCTAGAAATTTTTGGTAAGTGTCTCAGATATACCCTGATTCTTAATAAGGTGTGCTTCTTTCTCATTGTATACGTAAAAGGTGCTATGAGGAAAATCAGAAACATTACTGTGTCTTCCTTTTTTTGACTAAATATTTGAACAAATCAAGGTTGGTATACATACTGAAAATGTAGCTGATGATGCACCATATTTTGTTTCAGCCTTTGCCCTCTAAGTTTTTGACTCATCAGTTGAGAAAACTGACTAGCTCTAACCCAGTCATCATGTTACTCCTGAAATTAATTAATAGACTGGAGAACGAATCTCATTGTATGCAAAAGCCAGAGATTACATGCATGAATAAAATCACTGCATGTCTTTTTTTTTTTTTCTCACTTTAGTGTGAGCCATTTTCCTAGTGTTTTCTTGTTGTTCTTTTTTAGCTTTTCCTTACCCTCATATAAAGGGTAACAAATGAAGAAGAATGAAGAACAGAAAGGGCAAATTTCTTGAAAAGTGAAGTATGCTCAACAACAGGGATTAACAAATGAATTATAAAAGAATAATAAGCAGAAAAAAAAGCAAAACTATAACATAAATAGCAAAAAAAATAAATAACATAAATATTTATTAGCTATTCATTTGTTTTTTTTATCTTCCTCGTGTCAGTAGTAGTTTTCTAAAATTCAGGTTTCAGAATTTGAGCGATAGGATCACATTACTGAGAGCATAAGCAGCATAGCTGTAACCTGAGTGACTTCTCTGGATTGAATATGCATAATAAAGTTCAAAATATAAGTATCCTGTAGGCTCATTAGAATGCATTCTATAAACAAAAGAGTTATGGAAAACATGTAAAAATGCAGTCATTATTGAATGATGGTTATTTTTAACATTAATGTTTATTTTTGCTTTTTGAAATACCCCATCTAGATAGGTCCTGAATTTATTTTTCTGATTGCATTATACTCTTTCCACTGTATTTGTAGCTGACCAGATATAAAAGTCTTCAAAACAGCTGTGAACAATATAATATATCTAAACAATGTGAAATTAATTTATGCAGGTAAGAGTGGGACAGATTTGTAAGGTTGTACTAGTTTCCTAAATAGTGCCAAACTTGATGGACATACTGAAATACAATGTTGTGAGGAGGTTCAAAAATTTCAATTTCCGAGTTAGGTTTATAAATTTTGGTAGTTTCTATAATTCAGTAGAATACTGGTGGCTACAATCCAGGAAAATCTCTCAATCTCTCAGTATCAATCTGTTTCTTTCTCTCTTTCTCTTCCATACAATTGCATTTTTTTTTTTTTTATGTGTTCACTTTAGGTTCTTTCTCTCTTATTCTCTCATGCAATTACATTTTTGGTTATGTTTTAACTTTAGGTTCAATAATGTAGTTTAATTGAAAATATACTTCCTATAAAGGAGGTTAAGCAGTTCTCTGAATGTGGAGACAAGAGAGGCACAAAAAAGCAACACAACTGTGTTGAAAATAGCATTCAGAACTGCTACTTTCAAGATTTTCTGTTGGCAGCTTATAAACCAGTCTGGAAATTTTCAGCTAAGGCCACTGGAATTGGAATGGTAGTACTTAGACAAGAGTTTTACACATAGAAATCTCATATACAGATGTATGACCAGAGCCTGGTCTTTATATGTGCTAGGTAGTTGTATGAAACAGAAGTAAAGTCTAAATTTAAAATCCACTTGAGAACTTTTGGAGACTAAAACCTACATACTGGCCAGCTACTTCTTGTCTGTTTCCATTCTTGTACAGATAGCATTCAAGCTAATAAAAAATAAATAAAATAAAATAAAATAAAATAAAATAAAATAAAATAAAATAAAATAAAATAAAATTTCTATAAGCATATAAAAATAGTTTCTTGCTATCACCATTGTCTTCCCTGGAAATTTCATTTGTTTCCATCATTTGTGGTATCTTGCAAGCAGCTCTGCTGCTGAGAAGTGGAGAGGATATTATAAGATACTTCTATGTTTTCTAAACGAAATTTATCCCTTTAGAAAAGTCTGAATATGGTAGTAAAATGTTTGCTGAGAGGTAAAGATAACTTTCATCAATACATTTTTCTCTGATATTTTCCAGTATGCATCAATTGCAGAATAGGTGTCAAGTTATCTCTAGGCTCAGATGGTGTTAGAGCACGTAGAAGAGCTACTTTGCTCATTCTGAAGTGTGTTTTTATAGACTGCAGAAGTAGCTGGAAACTGTAAAGAGCTCTTTTCTTACTTGATTTAATTTACTGTTGAGTTATTCCCCTGTAGTATAGATTTCTCGTGGTTATACTTTGGTTTACCAAGTACAGAATTTTTACAGAATTTCTGATCTGTACTTCAAACCTCTTTCTTGAAGGTCAGAATAACTTTAGCCATTCAGACACATATTTTCCCTCTGGACACTTCATCATAATGAGATTCATTCTGAGATTTCAGTAAAAGAGTTTTTTGTTTGTAGATATTATTAACCTTACTTACAAGTCAAAGATAACTTAAGTATGGGGAACACAGAAAATGCATGAATCTCTCAAGTTTTTATACTGTCAGCAGCACTTCTACATTTTTTACTGAGAAAGGGGTACCAAAGTTAATGAAACATACAGACATGTATCAATACAAGTCTTACTGTGACCTTTCACTCCCATGCAATCCAGAATATTTCTGTGTATTTTTTTTTCAGTGAACTTGCTTTTCCTCACACAATGGATTTTAAAGGATTATAAGATTTGGTAGTTTATTTTAGATATAGGTAGATTCTATTAACCTTTTCCTAGATCTGTTTTTTCAGCTTCATTTACAGACTTTTGTCATTTCACAAAAAATATCCTTCTGTTACACTCATGGTTTTATCATGTGTGAAAAATACATTGTATGCCAATAATTTCTTGTTAGTGTGTAAGTGAAATCAGCAGTTTAACCAAGAGTATAATATTCCCCCAAAGTTAATTATTACAGAAAAAGAAAGAAAATAATATATAGACAAATTTTCAGTAATAATCAAGCCAGTCAAACTTTTTCAATGCACTCTCTTTTTCCTGTTGCTACATTTACTTTTTCACTGCTTCTCTGGGGGTCTTAAGGTTTCAACCTGGCAAGGCAGGGATGACGAAGGAGTACACAGTAAGTTTTCACCATCCTGAATGAGGACTTTGATGTTGATAGCCATAGTTTTGTTTCTCGTATGTTCTTTTTACTATTATTGTTATTTCTCACTCTAGGACTCGTTTTGCACCATTTTTGTGTTTGCTAATGTACTTTTTACGCCTCGCTCTCTTTTCAGCTTCTAGTTCATAATATATCTTTCTTTACTATATATGTTGCTTTTTACGTAAGTATGAGGCTTTGTTTTCTCATTTATCACACAAGACCAATGTTGTCCAGCTACAGGTCAGAATTCCTTCGACTGAGCTTAGGCTCACTCTTTATAACCCTGGGGTATCCGGTGCAGGAACCTTTCTCCTCACTGACCCTATCTGTTCTTTTCTAATCATGTGTGGCTTCTCCACTTCTCAGGACTCCCAGACATGCATTTCTCTGCTCTTCATCATTACGTTAGTCGTAAATATATCATTCTGTACAGAATAGCTACTTGTTACTACTCTATACATAGTGTTGAGTATAAACTGTGCTTGTACCATGCAAAGATAAGCAAAAGGAAACCAAGTTAGTGACAGTCACCTGTTAGAAGAAAAAAATCTGTTACTGCTAAACCAAGTGAAAACAAAGCGTCAGGCAGACTGAGGCAAGCTTGTGCAAAGCAAGTCTGACAAACCTCAATGCTGAGCCCTTGCAAACCCAATTTAAGGCCTGTTACCAGCAATGCCTTAACTCTATTATTGGCTACAGTGGTACATTACGTAAATTTTTTTCTGTGTCTTTAATGTATTTTTTTTTTTTATGTATACTGCTTGATTTCATTGTCAACACTACCAAAATTGAATTTCCACATCATGGATGTCACTTTTATTAAATATATTTAGCTAAAATCCCCTGTCATAGAACCATGCTAGATCTTATCATTGGTTGCTCTTTGCATGGAAGAGACAATGTGTATGGCAAGACTGCTTGCCAGAGACATCAGGAAGATGAAATCCCCTTTCAGATACATGTCACATTGGTCCAAACTAAATGATGCACCACAGAAAGGTGACTGCATCACAGGAGAACACACAGCATAGAGAAAATGAATCAAATACACTTCTGGGTCACAGCTGGAGAGCGTTCGCAGCCCGAGGGTCAGCACAGCACGGTGCCTGGTGCTGCCACCGCCTCTGCGGTTGCTGTCCGCAGAAGAGACGAGAGAGCTGGAGTTCCTGGCGTCTCAACAAGCCAGCTCTGCTGGAGCTGCATGTGCTGTGTGCTTGGTAGCCATCTTCACTTAGGTGACTGGCAAAAATGCAGGAATCATTTGGAGAGAAGTTTTCTTTGCTCCGATTTTTCTTCCCACCCTTAATGCTGTAATGCTTGCAAGCAGAGGCACTTTCAGCAAAATCTTTCACATTAGATTAATCTCTTCACTATTCACCTAAGCACTGACATGTGGCTGAGACCTGTTCCTTTGAAGAACAGAAGTGGGGTTGCTCATATATTTCAAGGAAAAAGCACTTCTATATGTACTGATATCAGCCAAAAAGTCTTCAAGCCTTGTTGTGTCTCCTCCCAGATTTTAAAATGGGTTTCTTTGAACTATGCTTTATCTCCTAAGATTTTATAAAAATGGGCTTTTATACTGGCCTTCAGTTTTAATGGTTTTCATTTTAACATTATTTTAAATCGGATTGATGAGGCATGACTGAATGTAATATATTGTGTTGCTAGCCTACTTGCTTGTTTTTTAAATGATGGTAATCCAGCCCATGTATTTTCCTTAAAATATTACTAGTTTTATGAATCATTTAAAATATAACATGATGGATTTTCTTTTGTTGGCTTTGCTAATGGCCATCAGTAAAAACCAAATATCCATCATGTGTTTTCAAGATTTCTTTCTCAGAAGATGTTTCATCTCCCAATATATAGACAATTCTTGGATTAACTTGAAACAATGTTAAATTAAAGCTAATCTCTGTTATAGACATCTTTCATATATTCATATATTTTTTATTAATGACACAAAGGGAATATTCACTGTTGACTTATGCACAACTCGTATTTTATGAAAGTACAAACTTCAGTAGTACTGCCTAATATAATTGCTTACATACCAGAATATTTATTACACATAGTTCAAGTTACAAAGCTGCAAAATATAGCTCTTGTTTAAACTGCATGAAAATCTACAGTATCAAGGCGTGACAGTCAGGCAGAATGTGCTTCTAAATTTATGTTATTTGAAACACAATCTGAATGCTGAGATGCCTGATGATCACCTGCAAGAAAATGAAAACTATGTCACAAATGTTGATTGAATATATAAACCCTTTCCATCTTCTCTCACTTTTGTGACAAAATTCATTTCAGTTTTCTTAAATTGTAAGTTGAATTAATTGTTTAACTGTACCAGGAGTAAGTTATTCAAGTCAATGGATTTCTCAAAAATTACTCTGGATTGCAAAAGTCTTATATGTGTTAGAATTAACACGGTAAATCAGGAGCTAGTCATTAAAGTTAACAGAAGCATACCAGTTACAACAAATTCCAAGACCGCTTGCCAAGTGTTGGTTATTTTTGTGATAGACATAGTGTAAGAGGGCAATAAATAGGATGATCCAAGCATAGAAAGGATTCTGTATTCTTCTACCAGGCTGTAATTTTGGAATGACTTTTTCAAAGGCAGTGCAATTTTTGTAGGCTTACACACTCGTAACTAATGACAGATTCTGTCACTGTGTATACCTTGTTATAGTATATATAAGAGTAATGAACGGAGTTCCCCTGAATGAAAGCTATAAAATGTGAACTGTTATAGTGTAGACCAAAACTTGGTCTGCTTTCTTCTTTTTCATACCATGCATTGTAGCAATATCATCTCAGTACCCTCCTTCCAAGCTAACATTTAAAATTGAAATGAAGTAGTCATAAGATGTATCAGTAAGCAACGTTAAAGACCTTAGCAGAAGTAGAACAACTCCAAAAAATATTACTCAATATTTTGTTTGCTTTTTGTTAGAAAACATTTAATCATCATTGAATAATGCAAGATACTAGTTTAATGGTCATTACTACTCAAAAGTAGATGCCTAAAAATGAAAACAGAGTATGTAACTAATGAAAATCTATCCAAAGAATAGGCCACTGGGAGAAACCTTGCTGAATTTATCTACTGTATTCAGAATAGTGTAAAAATTTCCAAAGTGATGCAGTTTCATGTCCACTAAAATGCCATATTCTTTGTACTTCAAAATGTTTTAAAGCTTGAGTTCTTCTTCAAAAGTCAAACGGAATTGAATTAAAACAATCAATTTGTGAAAATAACACTTTTTTTTCCTAAAAATGATCACTTTCAAAAATTAATTAAGCTGGCAGGTGGACTGCTTTTATTTGTTGCTTTTTTACTGTTTTGTATGTACACTGTAGCATAAAAATGACATTCGTGAATTCTCCTTTGCAACTTTGAAATTTAGGAAGATTTTTGTGGGTTTTTAGTTAGTATGAAAATTGACTTTCACATGTAACACTGAACTCTGAAAGCTTGCGCCTATGGCAACACCTGTGAAACTGGAGATTAATGCCAGTGTTACCATCCTTTGGTGCATACAATGAAAATTAAATTTATGTTGCTCCTATACTTTGGCAGTTGAACAAAATATCAAGAAAGTAATATTGGCTTTCTAGTCGCATGTCTGCCCACCCTCTACTAACCCTAACGATAAAATCTTTAGTGATTTTATATATGCAAATTTTAAGGATGTATTTTCTCTACTTTTTTGGTGAATTTATTATGCTTTCCTACATTAAGAAAATACTATAATCTTAGTGGAAATAATGCTTAAAATTTTGGCAGATATATATAGGGCTCATTTATATCAGTATTGTTATAGTAACTTCATAGTTTATTTATTATTATTTAGGATTATTATTATTGATATTTTTATTATTTTGTTGATAGAATTTGTACAGTGATAGGATTGATAGAACTGAGACAATTTATACTTTTTTCATATTTCTGGAAAGCCATAAGAAGAATTGACTTTTAGTTTTCTTTGGTAAAACAATGTTTGAGTGCCTATTTGCTTTTACTTTGGGAAAACAGTTTCAGGGATCAGTGTCAATCACTGGTAGCTCCATGTGAAGATAATACCGCGAATTTCATTAGCTCAGATCACATGCAATAGTAAGAACAAATCTGCACTAAAAAGAAAAGATCCAGTAAAGAATGGGTGTGAGGTGATGAGTTGTGAGGAGCTGATTCCTTACTCATATGAAAAAGATGGTTGTTGGGGAGTTGTTAGAGATTAATAATACTATCCCTGTTACTTATTTTGAGGGATTGACCTCTTGAAGGACAGCTGACACAGAAGACTCCACGGTACTGTGCAGTTGCTCTTTATGGCATACCAGTGCATAGTTGAACACCCACCACAGAGAGCTCCTCTGACACTTTTGGAAGAAATTTTATCAAAGTGATGCTAGTGTGAATGGTTTAGCTTTTGTACTGTTATTTTTCTATTATTCTGCCTTGCCTACTTGGAGAAAAGAGGCATTTAAAAATTAGAGTGTATGGGTTTTGAAAGTAGAAATCAGTCTTGCATAAATGGATGTGCCTGCATGGAAGGGACTCATATATAGCTGGTATAATAGCCTTTTGACAAGAAGACCATAGACCACCGGTGTCCTGTAGCTCAAGGGAAGGCATATCTTATATCTAGTAGGTGTGTCAAGTGTGTAATATAAGCATATGGTGTTGAAATGTCATCGTGTTTGAGTCAAGGTCAGAGATCTGTCTGTGTTTGCAAGCTGAAGGAAAAGGGAGTTAAGATGTTTCATGAGTAATATAAAATACCTTAGAAATATTATGAACTCATTTGATCTCTTAGTTTTATTTTAATTGTGGCTGATCAGGTCAGTCAGAAGACTTGAAGCTCAAAGTTGGATGGCCTTCCATAATCTGTGTAGAAAATATTTATTTTTATACTCATGCATGTGTAAATAAGCCACTTTTGCCCTGTATATGCAATATTTCCTCTTCTAACTTGTCTCCTTCTTTTGCATCAAGTTCAGGAGTGAACTGTTGAAGTGAAATTGGTGCACAAATATCTTCGGAAGTAATTGACTTTAACAGCTGTTGGGGAGGGATCAAAGCCTGAAGTGGGAAAAGGACTCTTTACTGTAAAAGAGAAGACAGGAAGAGAAAAAGAGCCTAATGAAAATCTTGCCATGAGCCTTTATAGTAATAGAGTAATTTCTGTACAAAGCTGGTAAATTATTATTCTCCTCAAAGGACACTGCCTTTTATTATGAGAAAAAAATGATAATACAGTATAACGTTCCTTTCTTTTTTAACTTGCAGGAATTATACATTTTTTATTGATGACATTCTCTCATGAAATTAGGATGTATTGACTTGCTTTGGGTGCATATTAATTCTATCATCCTAAATTACAGTTTTCTGAAAGCATTTTGAACCTGCTTCATGATGGGTTGCTGTCAGCAGAAAGAGTGTGCATCCTCTACTGCTGCCTGCATCCAAGAGGGGAGTCCACATAATTTCTAAGTACTTGCGCGGAAATAACTTAACTCTCTCTGAAACTGTTCAGATGCCCTACGGTTCCTCTATACCTGGTCACAAGGGCTGCTTGTTCCTCTGCTGTGTGAGTGAATTGGCACATCAAGGAGAAAATACCGATATACGTGTAGCTTTGCTAGCATTTTTGCTTCGAGTGAATTAATGAGGATCAGCCAACGTCATCTTGGCACTTGCCGTGACATGATGCAGATCACAGTCTGACTTGCTGTCCCTGCCTTGAGGACAAGGGAGAAAGGCAGGTTGCTAGAGGAGAAAGAAAACAACAAAAAGAGCTTTAAAACTGTGTACCACTAAAGCTAGTGGAAAGCAGGGTATTTATTTATCACGTTGGACTCCTCATTGAGTAAGAAGAACATTTCCCAAATGAGGAAATTTAAATATACGCAATGACCATGTCCATTAGGATTTAAAATTTACTTAGAAGTCCTTAAAATTGTGAATGCAGGACTCTTCATTGGTTTCCTTGGAGTTTGGAGAAAGCTGTTTGTTCTAAGAAATCTAAATGTGGCCTAACATGTTTTCCTATGGCTCATGTTTTTGTTAAAAAAGGTCATGTATATGCAAGAGGGAGCAGCATGATACTGTTACCAGAGTGAAGAACAGCTTGACACTCTTCTTACAGTATATATTAGAAAAAAAAAATCATCCTTTCAGATTAAAGAATTATGAAGATTAAAAATATTCAGAGAAAAATAAAAACCAATATCAACTAATATAATGTTTTCTTATTCATGATCTAATTATTTCAATTACTGTTACATGGTCAGCATGAATAAAATGTGGCAAAATAATAGGCCTGTAACATAAAGAAAACAGCTGATTATGAACTAATCACAATCCAATTAATTTTTGTGATATAGGGCCCTTCTGGACATATTTTGTTTAAAAAACAGCATCACAGAATACTTACATTCACTGTGAGACAAATTTATGTTGAAAGGAAACATGAGTGTATGATTCTGTTTTGGCCTTCATTTTTTTGTTTTTAAGAAATTAAAGGATATTCCAGAATTTTAGGAAGTAACATCAAAACAGAACAAAATTCACTCAAATACAATGAAGACATTTGAAAATCTACTACACCAACAGGTATATAAAGGTATAATTTTTGCACTGGATGCAGGCAGGCAAATGTAATAGTGATTAGGTTATTGCTCAGCATTTGTGGAGTCATGAGATGCATGGAAATATTCTAAAATATTTGAACTGAATATGAGTGTAGTGAGAAGTGACATGTATGATGTGATTATCATATGACCATTCTATACTTAAAACATGCTTATTGATTTTTTACTTCTGATTATAATTTTGACACTTTTCAAGTATGTCAGCAGAAATTGTTCGTTCTTCCATTTCATCTCAAATCTTGCCTTTTGGAAAGTATTTTTTAAGTAAAGAATACCATGTTAATCTGTTTTTTTCCTTTTTAAAAAATTTTCTTTATATATATATATTATGTATTCTTTTGGAAAGTGAATAGCAAGTAAGGATACAGTTGTTTCAGACAGGATTCTGTAGTGATAGATCCAATAAACAAATACATGGTAATAAACTGGTATTTGTACTTCTAGTGAAGAATCACAGTCATTTTCTATAACTTTTTCGCTCCAGCTTACTGGAGTTATGTTACTTCCCGTGTTAAAAAATCTATATTTTTTAAATTTATTTTTGGTGTTTAATTTGTGATTAAACTGGTTTGACTGAACTGATTATTAAATTTTGAAAGGACTGAAAGTCAGCAAATTTGTGATTCAAGTTAATTAAATTGTAATTGGGAGGACATGTAGAGATGTGCAGCAATAAATGCAAATTTCTTGCATGTATGCTAGTGCAGAAAAAAGTCTTCAAAGGTTCCCCATTTAATGTTTTGCCTATGTTAAAATGGGCTTTTCTTTTTGTTGTTATATCTGAGGGGCTGTCGTTAAATGACTTTTCTTATAATCTCTGATGATGGTGTTTGAACTACCTCAATAGAAAATTTACTGCTTAAAGGCTGATTTTTGTTGCTTGCATGATTTTTAAAAATTATTTTAGACTGTTATTTTCTTCTTGGTATTTTTTTCCTACTAAAACCTTTGAGATATTTAAACAGTTTTATTCTGTCGCTGTTGAATTGCCTTTTTCCCAAATGTTCTCATAGTCTTACTATTTGCACAGCTTTTTTCCTGTACTTTCCATTCACAATGTTTTATCCCATGATATACAAAATTCTAGCAGGATTCTGAACAGACTTTCTTTTATTATTCATTATCAGGGAATTAAAAGTTTGGCATTACAACTTTGACATAGTGGCTTATGTAGGAACATAAGTCTGTTACAGTGGTTTTCTCAGAAGCCCTCCTATTCCTGTCTTCACAACAGAAGCTAAATTGCTTTTAGCAGAATACCAGTGACAACAGAACTACTGATGCAAGCAACAAGAAAAGAGCAGTTTGTTCAAATTCAGCCTCTTTCAAAGTGTATCTGTTATGTAATCTGGTGCTCAGTGCTGATTTTTTTGCATTGTTCTTTGTACAAGAAACTCTTGCTCAAAAGACAAAAAAAAAAAAAAAGTTATTTGGTTTGTAATGATCATTTTGCTGAATCTATGCTCTGCTGCTCTTGTAAGAAGAGTATGAATTCCCAAAGTCTTCATTCAGATTAATTGCAAAGTCTTTGAAGAATTCTCTTCATATAGGCCATTTTCCTGACATAGGGAAAGTCTTTGTTAGCGGCATTTGCGAGAGTAAAGAATTTGTTAGGAAATTGTAACATAGTTTTGTTTTCATCATTCCTTCTTCCACTCCTGAGTTCTTCCAGTTGAAATAAAAATTAGATTTGCTTTGTTTTACATAAAAAAGAACCAATTTATGTTGTTACTTCATAATTGCTAAAGTGTATTATTGCAGTAAGTGAAAAATAACATATTTAGTCATCATTCTGTTCTTTAATTCATTAAATTTCAAGTATCATTTCTTTAAAGAGCTTCTGCAATTTACTAGTTATTTTGACAATGAACTTGTTAGAAAATGAACTGGAAAGCCTGCGAAGTAAAGTTTGCTAACGACAAATAAACGTAGCTTGTATGACTTTAGTCATAAACACCAAATGGGTTTATGGCTTAAGGTAAAGATTGATAAATGGAATATGCTAAGTAAAATCCTGAATAGGAGCACTTGCCCAATATCTGTAGGCTATCTTTGAAACAGAAAAGTTAAAGCTTTGTACTTTTATGCATTAGCCTGTGGAAACAATTTCACTTCTGAAATGCTTCAAGAGCGTTTGAGTATAATGGGCTTTGTACTGCCAGCCTTGGCTGTACCCTGTAGAGAGCACTCAGCCCATTCAGCTTGAACTCCATTTTATCTAGCTCTTATCCATTAATTTTCTCCTGACCTTGGGCATAAAATATATGCACTTTTTATGCTGTGTGCTTTGTGCGGACAAAGAGGAATAGCATTACTCATCGATCACCATTATGAATGATACAGCTTAAAACAAACACAGGTCAGAGACAGATATTTTAAGAGCATATTGGTATTGATTCCGTCACAACACTGAGTTAAAAGGAAAAAAAAAACAGACTATAAATGATGAAAAGATATTTGAAAAATAATGATAGCTATGAAATAAACTTAAGAGCTTTGCTTAAGGGTTATTATTGGCAAAAAGGAAAAAATGTTATTATTATTAATAAAATCTGCCTCCGTAAAATATATTTATTATCTTATCTTGCTTTCTACAGCATATTATAGCTATAAGGTGTATGTGTTTTACTACTGCATCCTTTCCTGTCGAAAACTTTTTTTGTTAAAAGAATAGTATTATGATTAGAGTCCTCAATCTTATTTAGCTCTACTGCTGAAATATTTAAAAGTAGTTTTAGCCGTTGGCACTTTTTATTTGTTTCAGTAACTCCAGTGCAGAAAGCTGCTTTTCAAGACAGCTCTATGTTGTATAGGATTACCTGACACTGATATCAATGGTAGAGATTCTAATACCTGCGTACCACATGCTGCTGTATAGTGACGTCCACATAGACAACCATAACCTCTTTTTCTTTTTTTCTTTTTTTTTAACTTTTTATCTTATCTTTTTTCCTTTTATTACTTGGATTAATTTTATGAAGGAATCATGTCCATCTTATGCAGTGACATTTATAGGAGATTCTCCATTGAGATTATTGATATAAAGAATATTGTTGGCATGGAACAATTGCTTTACATGAGTAAGTACAGACTGGAAAGACAAAATTTCTGACATTCAGAGGAAGGCCATTTTGGAACAGCCTGTTCCGGCAAAAATCCTAATCTGTTTTGAGGTAGAGTTTGGTTAATTTATGAAAAAAATGCCTTGATCTATTTCCTTACTAAAGTAAGAAAGTGGAATTAATAATCCAGAAGAGAGGTTTGCTCCCAGTCTTTGTTTGTCAGGAGACTAAGTGGTATCTCTTCAAATTGCCAGGAATTATTCTCATATAGAACTCTATGAGGTTGGCTGAGCTGAAAGGCCCTCTCTTCACAGAATTTGCCTTAAAATGTAGAAACCCTGCTTGTTTCAGCTTCTGACTTGGTGTTACCAACTCCTGTTAAAAATGTAGAGAGATAAAAGGCTAGATGGGCAACCAGGTTCCTGCTCACCTGCCAATCATCTGATGATGGGCAGTTCCTGTAGGATCCTGCTCCTGGAGGCCACCTTCCCTATGCCTACACTGCCTGCAGAACTCGCGTCTACCAACCTCAGCTTAAACTCATTTCTTGATGGTATGCGGCCCATATAGAAATTATCCTACATCTGTGCATTCGACTGATGGTTTTTATACTGGTTTAGGACCTGTCTCCAAGAGTTTCCTTACTATTGTGTTCCCTTCTGAAGGAAAAGATACAGTCATAATTTGGAAATAAGCAGAAGAAGCAGAAAATCAAAATACATTTGATTGTCCTGTAGGTTTCTGGCGCATTATTGCAGCTTGAATAACAGTGTGTGTCTTGTAGTAGTTTCTTTACAAATATCTATATATGATGTTGGGAATGGTGTTAAAATCTGTGTTGAAAACTGTGTGGATGTTTATAACAGATTGTACAGTTTCTGTAGAAATGTCAGTGACTGTTTCTTTTTGTCAACTTGTATGTAAAAGCAAGCAAATGGTAAGATATTTACTAAATCAAAGATAGCATCATATACTACAGAAAAATACAACATGATTTTTTCTTCAGTCTTTTATGGACAGTGATAAACTATTTTATCACTTGCAAAGTAGTGTTTAAAAAATGTTTGATACTGGTTTCTGGTGTTGCTGCAATAGCTCTGGAAGAAACATTCTGCTTATGAAAAAGAGACAAGGTGCTTTCAATAAATTGTACAGTGAATCAGTTTCAGAGACTCAGTCCTCCCGAGTTCATGGCTTTTAAAGCCATGAGGGACTGTTAGGACTGTTTAGCCTGGCCTCCTGTGCTATATAGGTCATAGGATTTCCCTGAATTAGTTCCTACTTCATTATCTAAAGCTGTTGCTGAAAAGTATCAGCTTGCTTTAGGATTTTCTGTTTTATATGCCTTGGAACTTATATTCCATGGCACTATTCAGACTTGTCAACTAAGCATTTGTTGTTCAAATAAATCCAGGCAAACTTCAGCAAAAACTCTGCTTCTGCCAGTGTTTATGTGCAGCTCACTGACATATAAACAGAGCCAGGTTTCATATCTAGTACTGTCTTCTGGAAATATTGATGGAATCTGTCTGAACTGGTAGTGGGAAAGAAAAACGCACTTCCCCAGATCGCTCAATAACTATTTCATTTTTTTTATATATCTGCAATCACCTTCCCTTCCAGAGAAAATGTTTGGTAGCTTAGTTTAGCTGCTAACCTGCTATCAACAACTTATGCTGCACTTATGCTGTCAATCCTTTCCTACCTCAGAGATGTGGTTCTTCCATTTCAAGATGACTTTGTGAAAGAGCCTAGATCAGCAAGGTACAAAGGCACCCTCACAGGTTCTTGCACACCTTTTCCATATGACACTGAAGAGACATCTTTCCACTGTAGTTAGCACCTCTATGATCAAGACGATTAGGAGAGTAAGATGATGAAGAGGATTAGGAGAGTAAGTTTCTGAGTGACGACTGGTCATAGATGTGCTTTATTTTATATACAGAAAAATATGGAGAGGACAAAGCTTGACAATTTTATGTGAGATCTCTTGATCATAACACAAGCTTTAAAAATTTATTTTATCTTGCACCTTTTAATCAACATTTTTTTTTCTATACCTTTGCCTTATTTCAGGGAAAAAATATGTATATATGTATGTGTATATATATGGATGTACGCATATATATATGTACATGTATATGTTTGTGTGTATATATATATATACTTATTTCTCCCAGCATTTAAAATCATTTCTTGATATCCATACACTAAAAAAAAATGGAATTGTACAAGGTATTCTAATCATAGTCTGCTTCTTTTTTTGGACTTTCCAAATGTTCCAAAAAACATTTGGAATTCTGCCAGTCACATTTTGGGTGTGACTATATTATAAATGAAAAATAAGAACAGGAAAACATATCAAGAATTGAAAGCTTGTGCTTAAACTTTAAATGACAAGCAAATATTTTTGTTTTATTTTCATCTAATGTACAAAACAATGAAGCATTCCATATATTTCCTGGATAATTTCAGGCTGTTTAAATCCTCAGTGGCTAGTATTCAGCCTGTTTTTCTAACCTAAGGGAAATTTGATTGTTTTGTGTACATACTAGTGATGTAGAAACATACACCGTGCCTCACATTTTACTGAATGTATATATCTGTGATTCTTATTTTCTGTTTTACTCTCCAAAATGATATGCAAATTATTGATATCTGAGAATTTCTTAGAATAAAAGATACAACTCCCTATGTCATCAACATCATTTTCTCCCCTCTCTAGGCAGAAAAAAAAGAGTCTGCCATTTTGAAAGCATTGATATAAAAATATGATAATGAGAAGGATACCCAGATAGTGTTTCATTAAAAGTCAGCTTATTTGTTGATGGTAGGTGTGACTTGATAGGGAAGAAGTGAAGACAGAAATATTAGAGATGACCAGCATTTATCTGTAATTACAGTTCACGGTGCATAGCATTCTTTGTACTCCTTCTAATTGAATCTAAATTCTGATTTGAGGAGATTATCCAGAGATTAAAAGGTGCATCTAGATGTACAAATTAATGCAGAATCTCAAGTGTTCCCTCACATGCACACAACCTTAGATTGCGCTAAAGGAAAGCCACACAAATACACTTAGTCAGTAGTTAGTGTGAATACATTACGTCTGTCTAATCTGAGTGAGATCAACGAAAGAGCTGATGCATAGAATCCTTTTGTCTTCTTAACCAAGTAACAGTGCTCTTATTCCGTTATTGGATACTTTTCTTTATGAACAGTAGTTCATAAAATCAAATAAACCAAAAGACCAAAATCAAATGTAAACCAAATAAACTCACTTACTTTGGTTGTCCTTTGGGAAATATCAATTAAGCAAACAGAATTGAACTATTGCTTGAATATGGTAAAGATTTTTTCTATAACTATAAATATTTGATTATTTCTGTACATTTAGTGCACTTAGTCTACTTACTTCATCTGAGATACAGAAATCTGAAAAGATTATTTTTTCCATCACATGCAGACTTCTTAGCTGGAAGAGAGGGAGGAAAGAAAAGACAAAGAAGAGAAGGATAGAAGGAAAGAAGGAAGGCTGTAGACCATGTTGTCTTTCCTATTGTGTAGCTTCTATAGCTGTCTTAGAAGCGATTGTGCTTTGAATACTCTTAAAAATGTTTGAAATCCATACAAAATAAAATCTAGGTCTTCTGACTGAACCTTTTTTGATATATTTTTTAACTTTCATGTAATGCTGTTGTTTGAAAATGAATTAGAAGACCAAGTAACATATTGACAGTTCTGTTGGAGTGTAAGAAATTTTACAATCTTAAAATTCAAACATCAACTTCACTGACATCAAATTGAAGTAAATTCCTTACCACATGTAGACAAATGGAGAACAATTCAGTTTTAAATTTGTTCATTTGTTCTAATTAGACTCAGGCAAGTGGGAAGCTATAACTATTGAACTGGATGGCCAGTAGTTTGTGCAAAATTGATTTAGCAATGCAATCACATTCCAATTTCTAATGGACAGGTGTTCCCTTATCAGAAGCTGCAATCATAATGGTACTATTTAAAATCCAGTTCGTGTTAGCTGGCTCTGCAAAGATCAAACACAAATCATATCTGAACAGCCATCTCATCTACTGAACTGATTCCTCCAGGTCAACACTGAAGACTCATTAAGAAGATAGTGTAATGAAGCTCTCAGAGCTTTACCTGGTGTGTAGACCCCAAAATTATATTAATGTCATTGCTTTGAAACTGTATGGAATCTTCAACCAGTGACCTAAAAGGGCTTTCCAATAATTTTAAAGCTTTTCCAATACTATGCTGAGATGAAAGAGTTTTATCTCTTTTTTGAAGAAGAAGAAACTAAGAAGAATAGTTTGTCCTCTGCTGAAGAAGTCTATGGCAAATCTGAATAGAAGTAAGGTCTTCAAGAGAAAAGAACTCGCTTTTCACTGTAGTATTAACCTTTCAAATCCCAGACTGCTAATCTCCCACCTCTTCACATTATCATTTCTAATTTAAAAATAATGAAATACTTCACTAAATCTTAGACAAATACTTCCATTCATTTCTAGTTATATATTCCTCTATTGCCTTACCTTCACCACAAATGATTACATTCTGAAAAGATGTTAAAAAATCAGTTATTTTCTGTGTCATGCATGTATCACTATCTGATTTTAAATAGACTCTTTAATATAGAATAAAGCCTACATAAAAAAAGGCAAATACGTTTACTCTTATATAGGAGTGATTAGATAAACATATAGTAAACTGTTGGACTAGAACAGTTGACCCCTAGTGGATTTAATCCATGATAGTCAACAACTGTTTATTAGGGAAAAGTGTAGATTAATTTCCAGAAACTTCACTGTGCTTTACACAAAAACATTAGATAAAAAAGCATAGGAGCACTGCATAGGAGGCATAGAAGACAAAGCATTTTGTGTTAAAAAATGAATAAGTCATTCTGTAGGATACGGGCTAAAGTCACTGTCGGATACGGAAAATCATATAAATACTGTGCAACTTCTTTCTGCAAAGTTGTAGATGGAGACCGTCCTCTAAACTATTGTTAATTTTTCTTTGAAGGAAGTAGGTCCATCCATAGCTACAAATTTACATTTGAAATGTATGATTAGCCCAAAAGGCATCCTTTTAAGTAATCTCATCAGAGAACTTGCAAATTAGAGTTTTAAGTCTTACAGTGATATGTTTTCTAGGATAAAGAAACTTTTGAAGTACATCATTGTTCTCCTAAGCTGACCCTTGCTGTCTTTACGGGCTCATCCCTCAGCTCAGGTGTTATCCTGCTTCCTCTGTGATTATTTAGTCAGAAGTTCAAGTCATGCAACAGGTGATAGTTCTGGTGTTGTAAAAAGAAAGCTGTCTCTTTTTTTTTTCAAGATAAAGCAGGGTAAATATTGTTTTTTTCCCTTAGGGAGAGGAGAGCAATTTCACTGCAGTTTCTGATTAGATGGGTCTATGTCTTAGAACTTAGAATCTTTATTTCTGTTATTAAGAACAATGTTGTTGTGATAGATATTCCTTTGCTATTTTTATTATTATTTTCCCTTGTAGTAATGACTCAAAGTCACTGTTAGCCCCACTAGGGCTGGGGCCCGAGTACTCTTAGAACTCACTTTGTTGTCAGTTCTTGTTCAAAACAGTATCAACTCCAGTTGAAACCTTCCTGAAACTCTTGTCTCCTTAATATTTTATTATATGAAATACAGACAGTCACAAAGACAGAACAAAGGAAAGAATGAGTGAGAAGGGAGGGAGAGAAAGAAAAGCTTTTAGCCCTATCAATGGTGTAGACAAGCTCATAGCTAGGGCTGGATTTTAGAGAAGAAAAATGTTTGCACCCCCTGCCTCACACAAATAGAAGTGTGAATGTATATTTTCCTAAATACATAGCTATCTGTTTTGATTCTGAGAATTTTTTACCAAACACATGAGTTCTGGAAGGCTAGTCCATGTTTTGCTTTGGGGAAAAAAGTATTTTTGTTCTCTAATTAGAAGAGATAGAAGCAATGTAACATACAAAATCAGTGAAGACAGTAATGATATGCATATACGTGGTATGTTAGTTTCCTGAAGGAAAGAAGGTGGGTGAAATTTGTATAAAAACTTACTATTACAATTCAAAAGTTAAACAATTAAAAACATCAAATAATCTAAACAAATCTATTTCTTTTAGGGCAGATAAGTTGTTTTAACAGAATGACTTCAAATATTGAATTGTTTTAGTCTTTAGTTCTCTCTGGATAATTTTTAATCTTCAAAATTCACATCATCGACAATTTAGTTTTACAACATTTATTTTATGGATCATCTTTCCATTTTAACGTCTACCTTCTATTTTAGAATTAGTCTTCAGTTAATTAACTTCTCCATAATATTATTCTAAGAAGACACATCAGTACTTAATTACTCTAAAATGGGGAAAGTGTAAGTAAAAGAGTTAAATAAAATGTTTACTAGAATTATTAGACAAAGAAAATGCAGCTACATTCCCACTATGTAACCTTTTGCTTGACCATATTCCCTTAGCTTAAGGGCTGGGGAGCTGTTCTACTGCAAAAGAGTGCTTCAGACAAAATAAATCCCTTTTTTTTTTTCCTTTTTTCTTGCTATAGATGCTTATTCTCAGGTCATTAATTAGAATAATTTTATTGCACTCATCAGTTGCAGTTTCAGGGTAAGGAAATGCCAAGGATCTGAGTATATGTGTATGATCACAGGCATAACATAATTGGCGTGACAAAAGAAGAGTAAATTAGAAAATGGGAAGAATCCTGAATGAAATATACTACTGACCTATTTGGTGCTTTCCATTTCCAGTATCTTTGATTCTGCAAGCTGATAAACATTTACAGATGTGTATATGGTTGAGTATTCTTTCTTCCATCACACTAATAGTCAATTATATTTGACTATATTTACAGAGCATCAAAAATGACTGTATAATTGAAATTCAGTATTATGATCTCCAAGGACAGCTATCAAAACCAAATAGAGAAAATACTGTTGCAGAATTTTATTTTTATCAAGAAAACTGCATCTCGACCCACTGATAAACAATACCTAGCTGAAAAATTACTAAAATTGTTTTTTTTAAGAAAAGACATGGCCTCTGTCCTGGATGACTGATTGCAACTGTTCATTTTCCTTTTTCTAACTTTGAATGCTTGTCCTCAATAGATTGTTTTTTTTATTTATTTATTCATCAATTCAAGTAAGAAAAAAGAAACTAAGATACTACCCAGTTGCTTTTCTTTCTCTTACTCTCTGTTTCTTTCTCTGTCCCTTTTTTCCTTTTTCTTTTTCATTGTTGTTTTTCATTCTTTCTGTATTTCTGCATTTCTGCAACCCAAATTTCATGGAGTAATGTAACAGTCTAATTTCTGTGTCTCCATTTGGCATGTTCCCGATAACTTGCAAATACAGTGTTCATCCCTTGGCCTGCTGATTGACAGCCCAGAAATAGCCTTTTAAATTGTGTCAGATTCTCATCTTTCTGTTTGAAAGGTAAGGCTAAATATTTTTCATGGCAGGCTGGATGAAGTCTTGAATCTAACGAATCAGCTGTTTTGGCTATTGTACCAAGCTTTTGTCTAAGCAAAAAGTGCATCATTTTATCTTTGCACACTAATAGCTTGCTGAAAACTGTTGCAGCTGCCCATTTACTTTGGGGTATGTGATAACTCAAAGTAATTTATTTACCAAAATGGAACTATTCTCTCTAGCGATACTCTTATCATATATTAAGTCATTATTTTGCATTTGCTGCAGTGTGGAAGGAATGAAAATGTTCCATTATCACAAACAGCACTCAGGTTTTATATAAGTAAAAGAACAGAGGATTCAAAATCCCTTTAGTGAATGATATGATCTCATCAGCTGTCATACATTTATCTAATATTTTCATCAGAAAATATTATTAATACTTTTATTTGTGTTACAATAGCTTTGTATGTTTCCAATCAAGAATGAAGCACCATTGTACTGGACAGTGCAAAAGCACATGCAATGACACTGTTTTTGCTACAACGATTTTACATTAGAAGAGATAAAATGCAGTTTTCATCTAGTGATATGAAATATTCACTACATATAAACACCCAAGATGGCCCAAGAAGCATAACGTGACATCAGAACTGAAACAATGAAATGTTTCTTGCTTATACCCGTCATTGGGTTGCTCATATCATGCCATATGCAATTACAGATACAAAACAACAACAAAAATATCCAAATGAAAGAATATCCCCAAAACCTAGTAATTATAAATTATAAATTCATAATATGCTTTTGAAGGATATTTTAAACAAAGATATTTGGAGGTTAGATTACAAGGATGTTAGGAATGTGTATATTGTGAAGCAAAAGCATAAAATATCCAGAAACATCAAAATAAGAAATTGGGTCTGTTTATATAGATGAACTACATATATCAGGCTAGCTAAAAAACAAACTTAAGAATTCACCTAGGAGCTTTGAGTTTGCATAGGCATTTATCATTTATTTCCCATTTTTCAATTCTTCAGTATATATACTACAGCTGAACAAATACTGTTGTTACTTTTGTCTTTGCCTTTACCCTTCTATTTCTCTTCTTTTGCATATAGTATTCCCAAACTAAGTTAGACTTGTAAGCAGATAGTGCTTACACTATTTTCTAATGCTGCTCAGGATTGATTGAAAAACCTCATTTTATCCCTTGTCCTCCTTTTCTGGACATCCTTTTCCTCCTGGAGTGCTATTTATTTTAATTATTTGCTAAGAGAGCTCTTATATTTACTCACCTAAACTTGCACAATGGGTTATTTCATTCGAGTGTCTTGTAAGTTTTGTTGCTATTACCTGAACTCCATCAATATGTTGCAGTAAAATGAGATGTGATTTGGTGTTCCCGGAGCCATGGAGAAAACAAATATAATCACTTCTCTGTGACTTGATGACTATGTGTTTAATTGAAAATCCAATGTTCCCTTTCTGTTGCTAAGAAAGTCCACCATAAACTTCTTCACCATTAATGTCATCATATATATTTAAAGGTTAAAATACATGCAAATATGTTCGTGTATTTCTCATAATATAGTTTCTTATAAAGAAACTGGAAAAACAAATTAGTCCTGACAACTTTTTTCAGATTACCTGTGGTTATGAAGGAACCCTGCTCTACTCCTTCCATATTTTTTAAGAACAGCTGCCATTTTACTGTCTCCTTTTCAGAAGCTACTAAGAGAAAATCCCCTCCCCGCACTGAATAAAAAAATGCAGCCAAATCATTTGAAATCTCACATGTGAAAATCAATTATTCTATATACATCTATAGCTAAGTATATGATCAGCCTGGGGAGATGTGAAATGCCTTTAAGTGTTTGGACTGTGAATAAGGAAAGAGTTTGTTTTCATTGTCATTGCACAAGACACTTTATCTTTGTAGGAGTCTTTTGTTTGAAATATCTCTTCTATCTGTAGTCTGAACATGAGGATATGAATGTGTATGTCTCATGATCCCAGAGAGTTGATTGTAAAACATGGCAGAGAGTCATAGTTAGGATTTTCAAGCTTAAAAATAGGGAGCAGCTATCATGAGTAGTGATGCTTGAATGCTGGTAAGGATGGGGGAATGCAGTGATTCCATTCTGGTTCAATTCTCAAACCCTGCCGATGAATCTAGAGAGGAATAAAACCATCCATAATTTCAGAGAAATAGAATTTCTCAGTAAATATATGATCAAAGAGGTTAAGTGATCAAGACATAGCATAGGAGTTTCTGCAACTTTGAAATATTTTCATTTTGTAATACTGGCAGTATATTTCCCATTCAATTTTACTATGTATGGTTTAATATATAATGGGGAGAAAAAATGGAACACAGGCTGTCACTTAGTTGTTTTGAATATGTCAGTTTCCTACTTGCTTTTAGGGCTGTAATACAAATGTATAATCTCAATTATTACGCTTAAAAACATTACAAATCTGTCCATAAGAAATTTTGAATTATTTGGATTATTTTTGTTTTTGTTTCAGAGGCACGATGTTGCTCTGCTCTTTGGTGGTGGTGTTTGTCTGGGAGGTGTTTTATTATACTCAACTGTGTACAGAGAAAAAAATATATTTGTTTTTAGAAAGTTTTAGAAAGTGTTGGTTTACAGACTTTTGCTCTGTACGCCAAGTCCTTAGAAAACACTTATAGAAGGAAAATAATAAAACATTTCTAGTTCCACACTACAACATTATGATTCCGCAATACTTTTAATCATAGAGGATTGAGATTTTCCGAACCAGCCAACTCCCTCCCTATCAAACATACACAGAAGAGATTTAATCTAAAGCCATGAGCTTTTCAAATCTCATGCATTTTAGAGCCTTTAATGTATGCTCTAAGCTAGAACAACTTTCAGTGGCAGGACACTGATGTGAGATAAATACACAGTGAAAAATGATTTGAGTTAGAATGGCATCAACCGTTAGTTTTAAGTGAGTTAACAGTAGTGCCTTGACATCTCAGCGTGGAGCACAGACTGCAGAACTCAGAATTTGTGTCAGGGGGAGGGCAGCTTAGCACATGCATGTTGTGAACACTGAACCGCCTTGCTAGCAGAAAGCCTGAGTGATCTCCGGGGAGTATGGACACACATTACCGTCACACCAGCATCTTCCTACAACATCTGAAGAGCTGACCTTCACAATCCTTAGAGCCACAGTTCGGAAAATTGTTACTTATGTTCTTTCCGCATACAGAATGGGTTTAAATTCGGTCTTGGTGAATATAGAAATGGGTTATAAAATCTAACAACCAAAAGTTGAAGATGTTTAACAAATTTGTCCAGTCTGTTACAGACCTGCCTGTCCTTCCTCTCTAGATGTGTTTTACTATCACTAAGCAGGAAGCAAAACAATGGTTTGCGTAGAAAAAATCAAGGCTGCATTTGCAATGCAATATGCAATATGCTGCATTTCTGCCAGGAGGTACTGAGACCAACATAGTGAAACTCTATTGCCTGTGACTAACTGGAGGTGGGATTATTGCTAAAATCACTATTGTCACAGGTTGTAGTAAAGTTGCAGATAGGAATTATAAGAACAAGTTTTCTAAAATCCCTGAGATCAAGTAGCTTATGTCCAGGCTACATTCATTTAGTGTGGTGTCAAATTTAGCTAGTAAGTGAGAATTAGAGATGATTTTAAAGTAGATGAGTCATTAGTCACATGTACTTGAACTATTGTACCTCACACTATGAAATCCAAGTGTTCTTACTTTTTGATTGCAATACTTTTATCAAGTCAGCTTCTATACCTTTGGACAAACTGAGATGCTACAGCCCTGATTCCATTGATGTTTTGAATGAGAACATTGTTGAAAGGTTTAGAAGTGCTTTCAGTGAAAATAAAACACATTTAATTCATGTGCATAAGCAGTAATTACAAAGAGAATATGGAATATGTTTTTTTGGGATAGACCAGCTGTCTGTGAAAACACAGAGCTATCTACTGGATTCCAAAAGGATTTTGTAATGCATAAGTTGTCCTTTGCCTTGAATTCTGATTATGTTTTGCATGATTGTACTGACTGTTCTATTAAAACTTACCTCAAGGTTTGATTAGATTCTTGGTCATTTGCTTACTAAAACAGTATTTGCTCATCATTGTCAATCTTTAAAGCAGTCCCACAGAAGTTTACAGAATCTGTTTCTTTCTAATTAATTTCTGAATTTCAAATTGAGGAATAATGATGAGTACCTGAATATGCTCCAAAGCTGCTTTTTTTTTTTTTTTCTTACATCTGATAGCTTTTTGTTTTTCACTTTTCTAAAGATGTACTACTAACTTAGAATGGATGTGAGTAAAATTCGGAAGGAAAATATAGGTTCTAGAAATGAGGGAATGGGGTTAAGAAAATTTTGTATTCATTGAAAGTATCTGAATATCAGTTAACAAGCTGTTTATTAAGAACCATTCACTGAAATGAAAAGAGTACAGGTGTACAAAAAGAAATAGATTTCAGCTCCTCCTGCTAATGTTTTATTCCTACCTATCTCCTTTTTTAAAAAAAAAAAAGTTAGAAAATTAAAACAAGAAAGATATATTTTTACTCAACTCAGAAAGCATGAGATGACTATTAATATCTGTGGAGGAGTGACTGTACTATGTTACATTTGCTTCTCTGAAACAAACTGAGTTTAGATCCACAATTTTTATGTCCCATGAATGTCTTCAGCACAGTTACATCATGGTGCTTGCAGACAGATGTAATATCTAGATGCTTAGCTTGAGTAGAAATATCTGCCATTCAGAGTCGTATTACAGATGTGCTTCCCCTAAGTGCATGCTCTAATTCTTCTAAGAGTTTTACCCTAAATCTATGTTGTAGTAAGTTAGTATGTGCCAAATTATGAGAGAGCTTTGCTGTCATAAGAAGCATTTTGTGGAAAAGGGAAAAGTACGGGAGTGGTTTTGTGTATCATACAATATACCTGTAAGTGTCTAAAGAGCCTCAGAAGTAGGAGTCCATCACACAAAGGCCTCTGAAGGTAGGCTGAGGTGAAGGAAATTGAATTGACACGCTCAGGAAGAATGGTGTTGCCACCAAATATGGTTCAGTAGCTGCAAAAAGCCTGTTTGTCCAGCAGAGCTAAAGCAACAACAAAATTCTGAGGGCTGAAATCCTTCGGGACAGAAGGATTCATCTTGGTAACCCTCAGTAAAAAAATTCCAGAGTCTAGTGCTCCTCTGGGGTGTGCTTAGGCAGCACACATGTACCCACAGACATGGAGGAGCTGAGCACCACCACTGCATGCATGGACCACCGGCCATCTCAAGTGCATTTTTCATATCCCAGCAGAAGGGATGCATGGAGTTAGCTTTGCTGCTAAAACAAAAGGAGTATACTTAAAATTCTTATCTTTGCTTTTGAGAGATTGACAAGTAGATGCAACTCTCTGAGGAGACAGGCTTTTTCAGAAGACTAAACACTGACTGAAAAACTCCTCTGCTGAAAGAAATGGAAAAATAGAAAGGAAAAAAGGTTCTAAGCGCTACTTTATCTCCAGAGTAAAGATATCAAGACCAAAGCATAAAACTGAAATAAATACCTTCCTAACATTCATTTCTGTAGTTTTATAGGAAAGAGATTTCTGTCACAAAAATAATTTATTATCCTGCAGAGAAAAATGTGTTAGGATAAAACAGAAACTTACTATAATAAAATTATTCACAGCTGGAAAAACAGAAATCACCTAAAACAGCAAAGTGAGCAATAAAATAAAATCAAATTATCTCTGAATTCTAATACAGCTAATAGTATTAATACAGTTGCTCTACAATTTATTGAGCCCTAATATCATGTGAAGGGTTCATGCAGGCAGATGCGATATTTTTTTAATGTGCCAAAAAACATTCTAGGTTTTACTCTTTTGATGCACTGTAACTTCCATTAACATTAATGAGTATTATTTTCTCCAGGGAAGAATAGAAAGCTTTTTTTTTTTTTTTTTTTTTTTTTGTATTAATTATTAACTTAACATCTCTTCCTAACTAAGAAAGTAGTTGTGTGCCTACTTTCCTACATCCTCCAGCTACAACCTCTACTTTCAACGTCGTAACCTCTCACAGGAAAGGTAGTCCCAGTAACATCTAACTGCTTGTAGTCAAAGCATCTGTGGAAGACCTGGTGAGGAGTTATCTGGCAGAGTCCGTGGTAGCAGCCATGGCATGTGAGACTACACACTGACCAGGGTGCCACCAGGTCCCACCAGGTCCATGCAGGCATAATCTGTTTTGTCCACAACCTCTAGGTGCCTCCTGAGCAGTAGTTATTCCAGCTTGGGACATGAGATAAGGATAGAGAACTGTAGTGTAAAAGTCACAGAATCACAGAAGGTTGAGGTTGGAAGGGACCTCTGGAGATCATCTAGTCCAACCCTGCTGCTCCGCCAGGCACACCCAGAGCATGTGGCACAGGGTGGCATCCAGGCAGGTTTGGAAGATCTCCAGAGAAGGAGACTCCACAACCTCTCTGGGCAGCCTGTTCCAGGGCTCACAGGAAAGAAGTTCTTCCTCATATGGAGGTGGAACTTCCTGTGTTCCAAATTGTACCTATTACCCCTTGTCCTATCACTGGCCACCACAAAGAAGATTTTGACCCCATCCTCCCTATATTCACCTCTCAGCTACTTATACATATAGATGAGATTTCCTCTCAGTCTTCTCTTCTCCAGACTAAACAGGCACAGCTCACTTAGTCCTTCTTCATATGATAGATGCTCCAGTCCCTTAATTGTCTTTGTCACTCTATGCTGGACCCTCTCTAGCAGCTCCACATCCCTCTTGTACTGGGGAGCCCAGAACTGCACCCACTACTCCAGGTGCAGCTTCACCAGAGCTAAGTAGAGGATCAGAATCCCCTTCCTCGACCTGCTGGCAACGCTCCTCCTCATGCAGGCCAGGATCCCATTGGTCTTCTTGGCCATGAGGCCAAATTGCTGCCTCTTGGTTAACTTGTTGTCAGCCAAGACCAAATCTCTCTCCGTGGAGCTGCTTTCCACAGGTCAACCTCTAGTTTGTCCTGGTGCCTGGGATTATTCCTCCCCAGGTGCAGGACCCTGCACTTGTCCTTGTTGAACCTCATGAGATTCCTCTCTGCCTAACTCTCCATCCTGTCTAGGTCTCTCTGAATAGCAGCACAGCATTCAAGAGTGTCAGCCACTTCACCCAGTTCGGTATCATGTGCAAACTTGCTGACGGTGCACTCTGTGCCCTTATTCAAGTCACTGATGAACAAGTTGAACAGCGCTGGGCCCAGTACTGATCCCTGTGAGACACCACCGGCCACAGGCTTCCAAGTAGAGCCGGCCCCATTTATCACCACCCTCTGGGCTCTGCCATCCAGCCAGTCCTCAATCCACCTCACTGTCCACTCCACACTTCTGGAGCTTTCCTGTGAGGATGTTATGGGAGACGGTGTCGAAAACCTTGCTGAAGTCAAGATAGACAATACCCACGACTCTCCCATTGTCCAGCCAGCCAGTCATCCCGTTGTAGAAGGTTCATCAAACACGACTTTCCCTTGGTGAATCCATGCTGACTTCTGATCACTTTCTTTTCCTTCACATCCCTAGAGATGGTCTCTAGGATGAGCTGCTCCGTCACCTCTCCAGGGATGGAAGTGAGACTGACTGGCCTGTAGTTTCCAGGCTCCTCCCTGTTTTGCATTTTTGAAGACTGGAGTGATGCTGGTTTCTTCCAGTCCTCCAAAACCTTGCCTGCTCTCCATGACCTCTCAAAGATGACGGAAAACACCTAAGCAATAATCCTTGCCAGTTCCCTCAGCACTCTTGGGTGCATCCCATCCGGGCCCATAGATTTATGGATGTCCAGTTTGCCTAAATAATCCCTAACCCAATCCTCCTCGACCAGTGGAAAGTTGTCCTCTCTCCCAGTTCTCTCTCGGCTCTGTGGTTCTTGGGCACTGACCTTAGCAGTAAAGACAGAAGCAAAGAGGGCATTTAATAACTCTGCCTTCTCTGTATCTTCAGCTATCAATACACCCTCCACTGTTCAGCAGCAGGCTCTTTTTTTTCCCCTAGTCTTCCTCTTGCTGCTGATGTATTTGTAGAACCCCTCCCTGTTGTCCCTGACATCTCTCACTAACTCTAATTCCAAAGGTGCCTTGGCCTTCCTCGTTGCATCCCTACATTCTCTGAGAGGGTTCCTATATTCTTCCCATGTGGCCTGGCCCTTCTTCCACATTATGTATGTGCTCTTTTTCTCATTAAGTTTACCTAACAGCTCCTTGCCCATCCACATATATCTCCTGCCCGCCTTGCTCAACTTCATTCTTGTAGGAATGCACCAATCCTGAGCTTGGAAAAAGTGGTATTGCAGTATTAGCCAATGCTCCTGGACCCCCTTTCCTTCTAGGACCCTGACCCAGGGGATTCCTCCAAGGAGCTCCCTGAAAACGTCAAAATTGGCTCTCTTGAAGTCCAGGGTTGCAATTCTACTTCTTGCCTAGCTTCCTCCACTTCCTCTAAATCCCTCGATCTATCCAGTTCAATCCCTGATGAGCCTTGAGTGCCTCTTTCCGATGGTGTCTGCTCTTTTCCCGCCTTGTGGTTGCACTACTGAAGCAAGTGGTGATGGTAAGTGACAGTCTTCCCATTTAGCTAATATCCAGCAGATGCTTTAGCATAGTGCTAAAGCTCTGTGATGTTTGTCGTGGTGTGCTCTTGTGAGCTGCAGAAAGAGGGAGATTGACCAGCAAGGGTGATAAAATCCCATGACACTTTAAATCAGGATTTACATGTTCATCCACTCCTACTGCCTAAGCAGCAACTTGAAAATTATGTTTTTGTCTTTTCTTTTGGTTTTCTAGCAACCTGCTTGCGTCAGACAGCTCCCTGTCCCCGCCAAAAGAAGCCTGATGGTCAGTGACATGAGCATACATTAAATAACTTCCTTTTTATGCTCATTACATTATAAAATAGTCATTTACTTCTCTGCAACATTGTATGTGCTAAACTTAAGAGCTCTACCAAGCTCCATGAGGGAATGAAATGTTCTTGAGGCCACATGTCTGAATTTTTCTGGTACTTATCACAAAATCTAAACAGCATTTTATGAATCAAAAGGGAAGTTGCTGTCATTGATATATTAGGTAAAAGGAAGGCAGTATTTGTCATTTGCAGGGGGGAAGAAAATGCCAAAATATTTGTAAAATTATCCTTTTGGAGTAGTTGGAAAGCGTGACATGAAATAGCCTTTGGAATAAGATAGCAATTAAATTAGAAAATGTGGCAGTCGATTCAGCAAGATACATAAGTGTATAAATTGTTCCATTACAATCAATTATCTCAATGAGACTACTTACTTACTTTAAGTTAGATAAACTATCTCATCCATGAAGAAGTTTTAAAGGTACTGGCAGTAAGGGAATAAATTATTCTTCATATGACTATTTGAGTTGAAATGCGTAGATTAAAAAAAAAATGATTTTCTTTCCCTATTTTTTTCATTATGCAGTCTTAATAAAATGATGTAAACCTGCTGTTAAAGCAGCTTTTTCTATTGTGTTTTGATTATATCATTAGAAATATTTTGGAGCAGATGATTTTTAGGCTCAGAAATAATGCATGAATGCTCTTCTCTGTCTTTCACATGACAAAATTAAATACAATAAAAAAAGACGCAGAAAAAGTAACTCATTATGAAATTAAAAAAATGCTATAATAACATAACTTTACTCATTTTCCATTTTAATAGATAAGTTTATTCTGTGCCTTAGGCATTAAATTTAGTTTTGTTGTCATCGAAAGCAACCTTTAATCACCAGGTAAAAAGATAAGCAGAATGATATCTTTGAAAGCTCCTATAACAGCTCCTATAAAGCTCCTATAGCTTCTAGCTTCTATAAAGCTCCTGTAAGTTTGAGAGTTCAGAAGAAAATCACTGAATTTCCTTACTGTACTGAGTTATTTTTTAGCCATGCTTTTTTGTTATGCATATGCTTATTTAGCATTATGACATACATTTCTTTAAAATAAGCAGCAGGCTGAATATCCAGTATTCCCTGACTGAGAATCTTCGGGAAAGTAATACTTGAGTTTGCACCTGACATTTGTGACTTTCCAACCGTTGATAGTTTCTGATCTCTTGCATTAAGTTCACATTTCTAAAGACTTTTTTATCCTTTTTTGGAAGGATGGATTGCCTAAGTTTGTTCACAAAACTTAGCAAAAGAGGTCTAGGAATTCACTGGTTCCTTCACAGTAGTTTCTAAGCACTTACAGTAATTTTGAGACTCTTTTTTCAGGTGTTTTCCGTGAAGAAAATCTGCAGCCATGGTGTTAGGGCCTTAGGGTCTTAGAGGCAGGTCCTGACACGTGCACAAACAGCTACTAAACACCAAAAAAAAAAGTATATAATAACTTTCATATTTATTTGGAAAAATCTGGGGCTTATAATTTGTTAATAAAACTTGGGAAAGATATTCCTGTGCATTGAAAAACTACAGAGATTTTCCAGGCCTAAAAATCAAGAGTTTTTTTTCTTTCCTTTTTTTTTTTTTTTTCCAAGCTCTGCTCTTTTAAGGTAA
Source organism: Tinamus guttatus (assembly GCF_059628265.1). NCBI lineage: Eukaryota > Metazoa > Chordata > Aves > Tinamiformes > Tinamidae > Tinamus > Tinamus guttatus. The sequence continues at coordinate 101,688 of NW_028289360.1, forward strand.
CTTGTTGATGAGTTCAGAGAAATTAGATGCTATGATAGAGTATTGAAAATAACAGTGTTTATGTTCATATACCTCATCGTATTCTGAAATAATAGGAGAGCATGGATGTGTCATATTAGAAGTTATGAAACATCCTCTTCAGAACGTGTTTAAGTATCAGTGTAGACAGTCTAGGAAAGCTGATTTCAGGGCATGGTACGCAGAGCAAGAGTGCAAAACAAACCTAGCTCTAGATTGGGAAGATGTTTTCCTCATGTGACAAAGGAACTGGAAGTTACTGAAAAACAAAAAGCACACAACTTGCTTTTAATATAATTTCTTTTTTGCTGTTAGAGTTAATACTCAGAACAAGTTCCATTGTAAATCTGTGTCAAGGGGTATTTTAATGCATTAATAAAATAAAAGTGGAAGCTTTTAGCATGGATTTTAGCATGTTTATTTTCATTTTTAAGTCATCTTGAGGTAATACAAATACAACCAAAGTAAAGGTTTTATTGCTATACATTCTTTTAGCTTCCGGAAAGAATTCTTAGCTACTTCAATATTTACCATGCTCCCTACTCTTTCAAAGGGAAAACATAATAATCTTCCTTCATAACACTCTAGCCTACAGAAAAATAGTTTGGTCTCTTTTCCATGAAAGAAATGAGTTTTGTATTTAGCTACAAAACTGATGATGACTTTTATTACTAATAAAACCAGTTCCATGGTTGAAATCAAATCTAGCTCCTGTTCCCTTGTCAACCACCTTTTTGTTTCTGTGGAACAAAAGCCCTCGCTGATGTCTTTGTTTTCAAGGTATTCTTCATCTGTACCTATGTCATACAACATATTACATAGAAACACGTGTACACAGAGTTGACATGGAAGTTGTTTATTTGTGCTTATACTGACTTTTTATGTACCTGACACATGCAATACTATGCTAAGCTCAGTCTGTTCTCCTGTGTTAGTTAGAAGCTAGGAGTTGACTCTCCACAGCTGTTTGATTTCATTATCAGTACTTCACACAACAACCGCAAATATTTTCTAACATGAATTTTTTCCTTCTAATCCTTCCTATAGTTATTGTACCACCTGACATGTCCGCTCCTCCTTCTTGTGGCAGTCACATAGAATTGTTTGCGCTTTGCTCTAGCACTCTTGTCTAGGTTCACGACCTTCAACTGTTCAGAATAGCCAGGTCGTTATGTCCATGTTGGTACTATACCAACAGGATTTCATATACTTATATTAGCGGTTGGTCGTTTTCAGTTGGAGACAGGACTTCAAAAGAAAAAAAGAAAGAAAAAGAAAAGCAAAAAAAGAGAAGAGAAAAAACAAAAGTCTCAACTTTGTTATGATCATTGTTATGATCAGGTTTGATCAGCTAGATAAAAGTTGGTGGCAAAATAATAAAATAAAATAATAAAATAAAATTTGAAGAAGAGACGCCTACCTATCCTCTCCTTAAATCAAGTTAATATGCCCTAAGCAAATGCTTATAGATATCGTTGAAGATATTTTTTTTCATAGTTAGAAGATATTCACTCTGAATGTAGAATGTAATGAATTTCATTTTATGCTGCCCATCACTGGTTTTGACTTCATTATATTTTTGAGAGGTACTACTGAATTTCATTAGTATTTTAAATAATTATGATGGGCTTATAGATGTGAGCTTGATCTCAGAGTGTAGAACAGTTAAAAAATCATTTTTTTCCACATCATATTCTGAATGCCTGTTAAAAATAATAATTTTCAAATAATGCTTCCAGTTAAAAGAAGGCTATTATTTCAAATAGATCCAGTGACACTGTGCACTGTAAAGTGTATGGATCATGTAGGAATGATTCTCATGCAGTACCGTGAAATATGAAGCATTTATCTTTGTGTTTTCTCTGCTTTAGGCTGTTTTTTTCTGTCTTTAAGTCTTTGCTGACAAAGAAAAAGACAGTCAGAAATACTGTTAAATAGAAAAGATTAAAACTCTCAAACAAAGGAAATAGGATTTATCGTTGTCTGTCTTTCAGATCCTAATTCTACTATTCTTCCTAGGTTTAAGTATTTCAGTTGCAAATCTCAGCCTCTATGTACTGTATTTCATAAAGTTTTTTTTTGTACTTAGGGAATCCCGATGTTCCACTGCCAGCATCACCAGTGATTCATGTTCTCATATCAGTGCATGTTAATTTTCTGCTTTAAGGCACGTGAAAAAGTCAAGACCTTGCCTCAGATTATTGGCAATATAATGTTGTGCTGCAATTAGTAGAATAAATTGAAAGGGAATTATAGCAGAGCTGGGTAAATCCTGTTTTATTCTGCATTCGGCATGATACAAATTTATCCCCTCATCATTCTGCATTTACAGTTCCATGAATAATGTTAGCTGTTGCTGCTAGATAAGTATACAAAAGTCATGTCTGCAGTGTTGCTCTCACCCTTGCTCTTCCAGGGTGCCTGTTGAGCCTGCTCATAAGCAGTTTGCTGTAGCTCTACAGCAGCTCTGTGGTTCCCAGCACAAGTTCCCGTTCACATGGATCAGGCAGGGGCAGCTGTGGTATCCTGACTGCTCCCTCACCCTCTGCAGGTGGACCTCTGCTGGACTTACTTACTTACTCTCCCGCTAGAAAGCATGCCTGGATAATGAATGTTTTTCTGTGCACGATAACACAGAATACAAACATTATTATCTACAACAACTGTGTTTCCTATTAAATGTGAAATGTGTTAAATTCCAATCTGCTTCCATTTACTTTACTCTGGCAGCAGCAAAATTGCAGGTAGAAATTTCAGGCTGATTATTCTGCTCTTATTTGGGTGGCAGGAAATGTTGTTAATCTGTAGTAGGATGTAATTACTTACATTTATTTGTGCAGAATTATGGTTGTGACATCATGACTCCGTGAGTCTTCTCTGGGAAGAAAACCTTTAATACATTTTCTTCTCTAAGCTTTAAGAATGGATGCCATATAAAACAGGTGTTATGTAAAACATATTTCAAGCCACAGGTATTCTGTGAGCTACTATGTGAAGATCTGATGGATCTCTATATAACTCCCATCACCAATAAAGAATATTTATCAGAGAGTAGTAATTATCAAACTTGGACAGAGAATTGTGAAAAAGCATGAGTTGCACTTTTGCTTTTTAAGTAATATTTTGCAATTTTTTCTACACAGAAAGCTCTTAGGTCCATCTCTTCTAGAGGAGAAGAAAATTGATTAGTTTCTCATGTAAGAAAATACCTACAACTTCCTCATCTTGACACCTCCTTGATACAGCTATGGCTCATTCTCTCATTTTGCTCTCTTGGGCCCAACTTGAGCTCTTGCAGCTACATAGGCATCTTCATGATACCTGTGGGACAGAGGGAATGTTTTCATAGACAGAAAGAGAAATAACAGACATCTATGTCTCATATTCAGAAGGGTGGAGGGTTAGGACAAGTGTACACCCATTCCCCCAGTGGCCAGGTCATGGCAAGAGCCTCACTCTAAAGGAGTTAAAAAGAGAAATTCGGTTGTCCAGCAGTTATTGCTCCTGTTAAAAATTCCAACAAAGTCAAAGATTTTGTGTATTTTGTCAAGTGATAGTATTTTGGATTTTGTCTTTATATCAAAAATATTAGAAATGCATGATGTAGGATATAGCAGTGCTGTCTTACTCTTTCTTACTTCATCCATACATCTCCTTAAATTATAGAAAACACTCACAGTGGTGGAAAAAAACAAGCCAAACAATGAGAATGGAGTGATACATTCTAAAGTATGTATTGATATTTGTGTCAGAGTCACCTATTTATGGTCAGGGGACCATTATAAAAATTTCAAATATGCTCTTCAGTCCAGTGGAAATGAAAGCTGCATTACAGTTAGAAAAACTTAATATTTTGTATTGTTAGTGTAGTGCTAAATAATACTGAGTTTTATAGGACATCCACTTCAGCTGAGCTTTTCCAGTATTATTTGTCTGGCTTGAAAATATATCTAATCTCTCTTTTTCCTCATTCTCTTTAGCATTAGAACTGTTTTGTTTGTTTGTTTTCAATTGGCTTTTATCGTTATTTTTGCTGTTTATTGAAATACTACAGTTCTATCTAAATCTCTATATCTGAATTGGTGAATTGTCATACCAGACTCCATAAAAAATACTTGGAATGCATAGCCCTACATAATAACTTGCTGCTTATGACCCCAGCATCTTTGACTAAGGCTTAAGGGATACAATTTCATCATCCTTATTCTTCATTTCTCTTTCCTAAGCGATGAAACTCTTAGAGATATTCTGGGATATCTTTCCCTTTTCCTTTATCCCTTTTCCTTATCAAAAGGAAGATCTTTCTCTTTCCAAAATACACAAGTTTGACGTGGAGCAGATATGCAGAAAGATAGTATTATTCTAATAGGAAAACAAGATTTAAGCAAATTGGATGGTTTCTCCACTAAAGTTCCGTTGCTACCTACTTGAATTTTGCAGCTGTGATGTTAATGCAGTCAATATAGTTTATAGTTATCAGTTTGGGCTATGAAGCATTTAGGTTGCAGAAGAGTATTCGATAAAATTACAGAATTAATAATACATTGTATCTGAAACCTGTGTAAAATCAGTGGAAGATATGGCTGCAATCACCAGCTGTTACCACAAGAATCTCCTAAGGCAGTCCAATCCATTCAACTATCCTGGGTTGCTTTATCCTTCTTTTAGGTTTGTGATAGATAGATAATGCATATAGTTCAAAAGAAGAGAGAAGAAGGAGAAATAGACAACTCCTCTGCCAGACACATCTCTTACTTTTTATATCATCCTCTTTGGTGAAGCAAGAAAAAACATGTATTAGCTCTTTATTTTTTCAGTTCTAATAAGTATGTCATTAGTGTGATATTTGTTGGTTAGTGCTTAACAATCTGATATAATTACTAATAAAAGCTGTTATAAGAATTTATTAATATCAGTATTTTAACGTAGACTATTACTGAGTAGAAAGAAAAGAAGAATAAAAAAATACCTTTTGAATATGTATTCTAGACCAAACTTCGTATTCCAACTATTGCCATGAGAAAAGGGCTTTATGCACATATGAATATGTTGCTGGTCTCACTACTTACCTGCACCATAAATCTATGTGGTGGGAAAAATCTAAGATTATAGACAAGGCTGCCGTCATGACACTGTTGTATTTTTTCCCCTTTATTGGTATAAATGAAATTAAAGGGAAATAAAAATGCAGATATTAGTATGTTAAAAAAACTGGGTTAGATAGAGCAATCATGCCCTCTCTTAATCCGCATTCTTGGCAAACCCCAATTTAACTCTGATTTAGTGCAATCCTAATCCTAACCCTGTCTGGAAACTAGGGCTCAAATTAGGAATGGTAATCATGAAAATTTATATCACTCTCCTTTGCTGTGCTTTTACATGTTATTCTCCAATGCAAAATGCATGTAGTTGGATTTCTGTGAATTTCTGTATGACAATATGTGGCATGCTGTATGCCATATCTGTATGTGTGGAGATTTACTATTATCTTTCTGTAAATGTATGATTCCATGCACTTAAAACACTACTTCACATTTTCTCTGCTTTTTATTTCCTTTTCTTCTTTTTTTTTTTTTTTTCATTATCATTATCATAACTCTGGCCCGTAAGAAGGATGAAGAATTCTCTTCATCTTTTGAGATGTCGCCTTTTCTATTCACCTTTCTTTTCCCAGTGAGCAATACAGAGGTAACCAAAGGTTCGGGCTTGCCCAAATTTGAGCTTACAACATTCTAGTGATAATGTTTTGCTGCAAACCAAGACTTCTGCTGAGCACAAATGTGAGACCTTATGTTGAAGCCTAAATTATGACTTTCCAAATATTAATCCTTGTTGTTCAGTGTTTAATTGTTAAATGAGAGCTATTGGTATGAGAGACAGGCCTCATAGAAAAGAGCTTGCCTTACATAGTCTTTAATTCAGCACATGTTGAGAACTGGCAAAAGAAAGTACAAATTCCTTTTATATTTTTGTATTCTTCCTAAAGATAACTAATATCAAAGACTCAATGTACTCATTTATTAAAACAGAGGACTTATTTAAGGCAAAATGCTAATAACAGTGAATGTCAACTGACTTAATGCAATGTGAAATTGCTGCCTCAACACTCATACGAATGCTAATTCAGTCTGAGTGACTCTGTGTTCTGTTATATATAGACATTATTTTGCAATTTGGGGGATAGTTGCATACAGAGCTATCAAACAAATTGTTTTCTTTTTCATCGAAAGTGCTTGGTCCACCCCTTCAATATGTGAAGCTTTTTTTTTTTTTTTTTTTTAATGTATGTGTTTCAGTCAGGTGGTGTGGACAACTTGTGTTGTGTTGAATATCTGGCAAATGTTAGCAGATCATCTTGTCACTATCCAATTTCCTTTAGTTGTGTAATATAATTGTTTGAAATTTAAGATAAATCCCTGTGGATACCTATCCTTTTCCTCTAGTGCAGTTATTATTACCTTCTTGCAGTTATTTATAGCAAGCACAGCTAAGTTAAAGTATCCATCTGAATATAATAATTTTGAACAGAAGAGCCCGTAAAAAGAATTTATAGTGTGTTCATAATTATTCTTTTTTGGCAGAATTTTACTTTGTAAATTATTTCAGTAGGAATAATGTTTATTAACTGGCAAATTTCTGATTCTTTAAATCATTTCAATCCAAGTTACTCTCTTATTTATAATTAGAAACTGCTTCATTTGTAGTTTTTATTTTATTTGTATGCGTATTTAGTGCGATACTAGCACAGAATACTAACTCAGTAGTACGGAATACTAACTTTGCTGCAAAATCTTGATTTTACTCTTCTCATCCCCGCCCACCCCCTCCTTTTTATTTTACTGTTTTCAATCCTGTGCTCTGTTAAATTGCAGGAAGAATGATTTTGAATAATATGGTCATGATGTCAAAACAGGACAAATTATATGCTGCTGCCATCTGGAATAGTGAAAATAAAAGCTTTATTTACACTGTTCTTTGAAATAATAAACTTTATTGCAGCAATTTATCTTCAGTATCTATAGTTTATTCTGAGAAGACTCCATGTGTGCCTTTTTATTCTATGAGTTGCAGAAGGACTAAAATTTGCCAGTAGCAAAGCCATCAGTGAATCTTGAGTAATTGATTCACATAAGGGAACATTTTTGAAAGGCACAGTAAAATACTGGATACAGTCCAGAACTATCTTAAGTTACACAGATTAAACTATGGGTCAGTGCATCTATTCTGAAACATGTACACATAGTTAATGGGGAAGGATATGTATCTGTTTTGCTATCAACCATTGCTTCTTATCAACCATCTACCTATACCCTGGTGTTACTACCTTGCCTTCCTGGCAAAGCACAAATATATCTTAAGTGAGAAAAATACTCATAGCATTCTGAATTCCTCAGATTGTCAGGGACAATCAGCAAGGTAGGCATAGAGAAATCAAGGTTTTAAAGCTGAATCTGTTTTTAAAAGCTGCCACTCTTCCTATTTCCATCACAGACTAGTCATGATCAGGAAAAAATATTCAAAATGTCAGGAAAGCATTGTGTCATAAGTATGGGGAAAAGTTGGTTGTGTTGCTCTTTCTTTGCCCAGTGTTATATGGCTGGGTAGATTAAAGATAAAGAGGCGTTTCAAGACTTGCTTTTATTTATTTATTTTTTCCTTCTACCTTTACTACCACAGGTTTTAAGCCTTACTGTCTCCTGATTTTTTTCATAAGAATATTTTCTAGGGTATCTAAAAAAACCATATCCATTGGGAAGTTTGGAAAAAATGATTTTTCAAAGGCTCCTGAGGTACCTGGAGAAGTTTTGGACATGTATTTTTAAGGCCTGAAATTTTGAAATTATCTATCTTCAGTGATGAAATTGGAAGCTGTTTCTTTTTCCTTGATTCACACAATCTGTGAAGAAACTTCCTTAACATCTTAGTATACCCTTGACTTTTGATGGTTCCTGTTAGATAATGCATTATTTTCAAACACATGCTACGTGAGAATTACTCCTTTCGACTACATCTTACAGCATATTCATCTAGGTATATGCTTTATAGATTCTGCTTTAGGGACACGTAGTCAGATGATGGCTGGATTCAATTCAGTATTTTCTGATTATTTCTGATGCTACCTTTTACTGTTAATAACTGCCTCTTCTGAGGAGCTCTGATAAGGGAACAATCTGTAGGCCAAGAGGAGGAGAATCCTCTGTAGCTGGTGCACTTAGGTATTGGAATCATTAAAAACAGTCCTATAGAAAAATATATTAGTTCTTTTAGTGCATGATTTCAGGCAAGATAACAACCTTCAGAATGGGGTCATCTTGTGATTGCAGTGTAGAAATACAGGAGAGGGGGAAGGAAAAGAAAATAATTGTGCTACAGAAATTACAATTATTGAGAATACCATGTTTGCACTTGCCACTAGAAAAGGAGCTCTGGGCAGACTTCCTTTTGTGAAAATTTTAAGTTGTACACTGTCAGCAAAACATATAGTGTGTTATTGAACAAATCTGTGCTGAAAACAGAATTTTCAGGTAAAACAAAGAAAAATACAGAAACCCAATTAAACTAAGTCTTCTTTTTTTGTATCGCTTCTTTTTGATACATCCTAATTTAAGTTGAAATGACGATATTCTAAAATGCCATATCTTCAAAATTACTACTTATGCACAAGTTGAGTTTGAGCCACTAGTGTAAATAATGTTGTATTTTGGTGAAGGCAAGTTGAGCTCTAACCCAGGTGCAACGTCACACTAAATTATGTTTTGGCAATAGAGATTAAAGTGCTTTGTCCATAATTGTAGCTGAGAAGGGAAGCACTTCGACATAACTTGCAATAGAGGTAAAAGTCTCAGATAATTTTTTTCTACATATGAGCAAACAGACTGAGGCATGAATAGGAGGTTTAGAAATACCTTCCAAGAACAACCCTATTAGAAAACAAAGAAATACAGTTTCATATAATACTCTTGTAAGGGTAAGCAGTCTTTGCCTTAATCTATAGTTTAGATCATGTAGCTTTTTGAATTTATAGAGCTCTCCCAGCAATTGGAAATGATGCTAGAATAGCTTTAATACCTACAAAGAAATGTAGCATTCATAGTGACTCATGGTAAGACACCTAATGCCCAACAGATTCAGATAAAGCCATATTGTATCTGTCTTTCTAAACGAAATATGCTTACATATCCGACTCACTAAGCACAAGGACAAAGTAATCTGCCTTTTGCTGGCCTCTCAAAATGACAGTATCAAATGGTGTTGAGGTCAAGTCTGATTTAAATTGTGGATGAATTAGAAACTAATTCACTACAACTGAATATTCATATGAAACAGTGGTATATACTGCAATTTAGAACCTAATAAGCTTATTAGTGAGTAGTAGAAAATATTTTTCTTTTCACCTTGTGTAAAATCGTAAAACTACCAATATATCACAAATTTGTGATACTTATTTTCTCTATTACTGTGGCTGAGAGGCGGTTGCTCATTGATATGATGCTCAACTCTGTTGCACAGTGTGTTTGGTGATCTGTCAAACTTGGTGTCATGAAACTGTAAGGACAGTTTTATACAAATCACTAATAAATTTAGGGGGAAAAAAAGCAATTAACATTTTAAAAATGAAATCCACTGAGATAAGCATTCCAATTAGAAATTCCATTTTTTCCCCAGTCCATTTTACGTTGAATTTTGGGTTTTATTGCCAAATACCTGAAAGCCAGATTGGAAATAAGCCACAACTGTCAAAGTACAACAGTTCTGGGTATTTGAATTTGTTACATTGTGATATTTCTCATGAAAATTTAATGAAGAGCATTCATTCTAATAGGTTCTATGCATAAGGGGGACCGATGGAATTTAATTACCCTTATTAAAAATAAGAAAAGAAAGCTCATTATTACTCCATCTCATTAGTATGCAACATAGATTATCTTTGTTGTGTACTTGTGTATCTGCAAAAGGGACTCAGGAGTGTTCTTTAGGAGCTAAGAAACGAAAGGTCGTGAAAATGCATTTAAACACTTAATCTGTGTCACAAGTCAAATCTTGTCAGTTTTGCCCAAAGTAAAGACTTCGTGTTTATAAATGGATCTGTAATGTACATTAATTTGAGAAGAGCCTATAGCTAGTGAAGCATTTGACACTTACCACTGATTGGTAGAGATACTGGCTGTGATGAGCAAAGCAGGCTTACAGGGAGCTAGGCTGACTATACAAGAGCAATTTTTATTTATTTATTTTAAGTCTGTTTATGTCCCTGGCGACTGCAAAGCAAGTTGGGTACAATTTCTTGCTACACCTTCTTCAAAAAAACTGGAGACTTCCCTGACATTATTTATAAAGATCATGCAGTTTCCATGCAAAGAAAGTTGACATGAAATAACTCTTCCTGTGCTTCTCGTCTTACCTGCTAGAATGAGTGGTTCTAAGAGGGCTAATTGCAGTTGTTCAGTATTTCTCAAGGTGATATTTCACTATTGACAACACTAGGACAAGTGTTTTTGACTGTAACAGAGTGATTTGGTTAACATAACTGTATTGACTTAAAAGCGCTGAAGTTTGATACTTGCATAGCCACAAAGTCTGTGTTATCTCAGTGGTTTGCAAACTCGAAATACTTTCACACTCACAGTACTTCTCTGGGGTTGTAAAGCATTGTTATCCGTCATTGATGCCCGTAACACACATGTTAAATGTTAAGACCAACAACAGATAGGTATTTTGTGAAAAAACAAAAGTACTAGCTGATTTCTGGGCGAGATCCCAGATGCATCGTCATGCTTCTTGTTGTGCTTATCTGACAGGAAGAAGGGAATTTTTCACACTATTCCACATACTACCAAGCAACATCTTGGTTAAAAAATAATGTTTTAGTGGAAATCAAATGAATATTCACAATATGGAGAGTCTAAGCTGTTTCAATTCATTTTATAGCTAATTGTAAAGTTTGTATAAGTAATTCTAAAATCTGCTTGTTTTATGGAGCTTTCATTTTGTATCGACATGTGGACCACTGTAAGTGACCAAAATACTGCCTGAGGGTCTGTTTTTACCTCAATTCTTTGAATATTGGTTGTTTCTAGGGGTTGTTTTCACGATAAACAGTCAGGCAGGCAGGCTTTTCAGGAGTCACTAGAAAGCTAAAATGAAATCCTGCATAATCGTGCATTTGTTTTGCAGAGGATCAGATTCCCAGGGGTTTCCCCACCATTGATATGGGTCCACAGCTGAAGGTGGTTGAACGGACTCGTACAGCTACTATGCTATGTGCAGCCAGTGGCAATCCTGATCCTGAAATAACTTGGTTCAAGGATTTCCTACCTGTCGACACAAGCAACAACAACGGCCGCATCAAGCAGTTACGATCAGGTAGGGTCTTGTTACTGTTTCCACTAACGCCCAGAGTTGTTCTCTCTCACCTTTTCTTTCTTTTCCTTCTTTCCTTTTTAATTTTTTTTATTTATAGGTAATAATTTCTCTTCCTCCTCTCTTTTCTGTGTTACTGAGTGTGTTGTCCATGTCTGTGATGTTGTCATAGCCTTTTCTAGAGTCTGTCAGTGTGTTTTGCAGCTTCTGTTTACTCCACATTGCTCACTGCTGTGACTGTACTTTTTGGTAATTTTTTTCTTTACTGCTTTTTGCAGTACTTGATAGATCCATTTTCTCCTCTTTCTTTCTTCTTTCCTTTTAATTTTTTTTAACAAATTTCTTTCAACATTGGACTTCATTCAGATATTGCAAGGAGTGCCAATGGTTATGTTCATCAAAACCAAAACCTGCATATTAGACACTTTAATTAAAACTTTAAATGTGTTTTGTGCTGTCTTTTCCACATTTGACTCCACCAAAGATTAGACAGTTTGGACACATCTTCTTTCCTCTCACAAGTACATAAAACACAATACTTTTTCCCCTGCACAATTATATCTTTTTTTTTTTTAAAAAAAAGGAAATTAAAAAAAAAAAAAAGGAAAAGAAATTCTTGGGTAACCTTTGGAATTAAGATTTGTTTTGTTTTTGTTTTTATTTGTTTTTCTGGCTGAGCATTTTTCCACACATTTAGCCACAGTAGTGCGCGCCCATGCAAAGCTTTACAAATCCTATGTTGTCTGGATCTACAGAAGCCTGCTTTTGGTGTAGAATCCAGCTTTTGCTGCTCTATTTCTCTTTGCCCCTTGGACCTCCCTAGCAGTCCTTTCACTCTCCTCCCACCCTAGTTTATTCTTTTGCTCTCTTTAGATTAACAAAAAATGAAAACAAAAAGCCTCTAAATTTATAAAGCTTAAACTTTATCCCTAAGTAATATAATGGGGATATAATGAACTTTTGTCTTTGGCAATTGTAGTAGATATCATTGTAGAATCTAAGTTGTTTAATCACGTGTCTTCCCAAAATTCTCAGCTTTTGACCTGTCCTGTGATGTTAAATCGTCTTGTTAACTGACTCTTTGCTTGTTGTCAGCAGAACTGTGTAAATTAACCTTCTGTTAATGTAAATTAAGAATTAATTTTTCACATGTAACATAGTGATTTAGTATATAAAGCTTTAACTGAAAACTTTGTACCAAATTATAAGGAATATAATAATATTTTTATGCTGTCTTTCTTCTCTCCGTATTTAAATCTCCAGAATCTATTGGTAAGTGCTTAGTTCTGAAGCGCACTTCACCCCACTAATTTCCATATTCAGATTATTATTATTATTATTATATTATGATTACTATTATTATTCTTAAAATGCATGGCATGCATTTTACTAACAGTCAGTGTAGTCACCAGATCCTTTTAGTGGCGCACACGCACACCTCCACAGAAATGTTGTCGTATCAGTACTAGCAACACCTAGATGAGACAATACACATTTATCACATAGATGTAGCACAGTAAATGCCATAATCCAGCCTAAACTACAGTGTTTGTTTCCAGATAACCTTCAGTGTATCCTCTCTTTCTATATATATATAGATTTTATATATATATATATATTTAAATAGAATATAGAATATCCAGTATTTTCCCAAATTATGTAATAAGTACAGTATTGTGAAGTTTCCTTTAAGTACTTGAGGGATATTCAATATATATCTAACCCAATATAACCAAACCCGTAAGAGCTCAGAGGCTACTCTGAGAATGGCAGTGCAGCCAATTGTAGCCTTTGCCCTTTGTGGTACAATGCAACTTGCTTTTATAACCTGATAATACTATCTAATATATTCCTGTTTTAACAGTATAGTAAAAGTTTCTCTTAAGACCTTATTTAATTCTGTAAATCTAATTTGATTCTTCTTCCAAAGCCCTAGCCTCCTTCTTCTCGTACTAATGCTTCTTCTTTCTAATCTTATTTGCATTCATATTATCCACCCAGGTGGTACACCAATAAGAGGTAAGAGTGCTGAACTAACGTTCACAGAATGATCTTACTCATTCTTTCTGTCCTTTCATCCATCTCATGTTTGTCCTGTTTTTTTTTTTTTTTAGAAAAAAAAAAAAAAAACACAGAAATGTTCATCATCTTATTTTTTTTTTCCTTTGTCCAGTTTGGTTATGATCAGTGACTCTCATATTGTGACCTTTCTTTCTGCCCAATCCCCTTTCCTTTCCCTTTTTTGTTTGTTCATTAAAAAAATAAAGAAATGATAATTTAATTTGTGATATGCTTCAAAGAAAGCATATCCTGGTCTTCTGGCCATAGCCCAGTCACAGCGTACCATTTGTCCCTCTTTTTTCTTTTTCTTCTTCTTCTTCTTCTTTTTCTTCTTTTTCTTCTTTTTCTTCTTTTTTTTTTTCTTTTTTCTTTTTTTTCCTTCCTCTTTTTCTTTTTTTTTTTTGTCCAACTGGAGCAAAAAAAGATCATTTTTTTTCTTCCTTAGCTGTTCTTGTCCTGGACCAAAGCCAAGATGGTCTGGAGAACAGTAGCAGACATGCAGAAGACAACATGGATTACCTTCTTTTTATCTTATCTTTCAAATAAGGTTTTTGTTTTTGTTCTTTCTTCTTCAATGCTTTTTTTTCTTTTAACTTCATAAAGTTGAAAACCGTTTCCCCCCCTACAAGATTGCAGAAATGTTTTTTCCTCCTTTGTTGTTTTTTTTTTTTTGGTTTTCTTTTTCTTGGAGTTATCTCATCTCTGGATTTTTGGAACTTCTAATCTACAGGCTTTGGAACTGAAAGGTTGATGACTAATTCTTGGTGGTATGTGGTATTGTTGGTTTTTGATACTTTGGCAAAAATGTTGACTTCTTTTGTAATTCTTGTTTTGTATTTTTTTTGGGTTTTGTGACACCACACTGCTAATCCCACTTGTGGATTTTGATGGGTGTCTGAGGGGGGGGCCCTTCTATGGTCCACAGCAGTGGTTGGTTGGTTCTTCCTTGTTGGCATAGACCATGCTTTTTAACATTTTTATCTTCTAATTCAACTGCTCTTTGTTTTTCAGCAAGCGTACTTTAAGATTGTAAGTTGTGGAAAACTGTCTTTCTTTTCTTACCAATCTGCATGTCTTAAGGGAGTCTTGTTTCTTTAAGAGAATATTTTGATAATTATAAATAACTAATGTGGTTTCTTTTTTTCACTTCAAGCAGCCTTTTTGGTTCTTGCTGCACATTTTTGGCTTTCTTCAGCAGAAGAGTTCTTGAAGCCTGTCCTGCTTTTTTGCGAGTACCACCTTTTGTACTACTTTTGTTACAAAATCAAAGCAATAAAATAAAAATCAAAAATCTATAATGACCCAAATACTTAATCTCTTTTGTTTAATTTAAAAGCCATTCTTCCTTGAAGCAGTCTCACCCATCTTCATTTTAATGGTCTAGGAAAGAACGTATTGTTTAGAGAGGGGTTGTTTTGCCAAATGAAAATTGTTTTCCTGTGCTAGCACTGATGATGTGAAAAAAATAATCTCTTTGTTTTTTTCATTGCATCATTTTCTGTCTGTGCACCTTAGCAAGAAAGTGAACCGACGTTGAGTGGACCTTCGCATACAAGCTTTTCATATTGTTAAGCGGTATATTGTTATGGTTACAAAAAGCCTTCTCTGACTGTTTCTTTGGCAATGTATTTTATATGTATACAGGTGCTCTCCAAATTGAACTCAGTGAAGAATCTGACCAAGGCAAATATGAATGTGTTGCAACCAACAGTGCGGGTACACGCTATTCTGCCCCTGCCAATCTATATGTCAGAGGTAGGAATGACATAACCCTGACATCCACGTTTCATTCAGGTTCAGGGCTGATAAGATACTCTCAGGATCTGTGCAGTTACCACTGTAAAAATCAAATGCCATGGTAAATATGTCAGTAGCAAAATATATTTTAAAATGTAGAAGAAAGGGTTGGGATTTGTTTTGCTTTTTTTAAGCACTCTTGAGTCCAGTCTATCCTGTGGGTTAAGGTTTGTAAGTATATTTATATTTTTACATCTTGACTTCTATTTTTCCTGCATTGGGTTAGAATGTGCTTTGCATTTATTTTCTGTTACTGTTTTTTTTGTTGTTGTTGTTGTTTTCTTTTCTTTTCTTTCAAACTCCTGAGGTGACTGCTCGGTGTGCTACTAATCAGCTCTGAGTGTAACCCAAGGCATTGAGGTGTATGCCTACCTGATCTCTGCTTCTTAATTGCAAAGGACAAGCTTCTAACTATAAAATAACGTTTATGCAGAGCACGACTGTATTTTCTTCTTTTCTATATCTTCTTTATATATATGTATGTATATATATATATATTTATTAACTTTAGTGTAAGACTTGTGAGTGTAGCATGTGTCAGAATAGTGGTTAATTGGCAATATCTTTTAAAAAAATGAGCTGTCTGTGTAACAGGCATGATTAAAAAGGAAGCAATTACTTTCATCTGTAAAGTAGTAGAAATGGTTAATTTTTTTAACTTATGAAAATATGTCTTTGGTTTAAATAGAAAGAAGGACTTTCTTTCGGGCAGTATTTCCAGCAGCTGTAGATTTTTTCTGTGCAATAAAGGCTGTAACTTGTTAGCTATATGCATACATACATACGTACATACATATGTATACATATATGTGTGTGTGTTTACAATATAAAGGGATGGGTGGGGGAAATAGGGCTGAAAACATAAGCAGCTGTAAATTGCAATGTAGGGTAGATGAGCTTACCAAAAATACCTAGCTTGATTTTGAAATTTTTGTCAGAGCTCATTTTTCAAACAGCTTGTTCTGTTTGGTATGTTCTAAGTCTTTTGGCTAAATAAAAAATAAAAAATAAATAAAAATAAAAAATAAAAAAGGTTTCTTCGTTGCAACATCCCTGGAAAGCTATTTGATCCTTTTTTTTTTTATTTTTCTTCTCCAACGTACTGATTTTCCTGTACTGCATGAGGCATGCATACCTTTTTATCCAAAGCAAAATTTCAAAATGATGCTAGTTATTGTTTCTAACACCGTTGTAGCTGTGGAAAAAATGCTAACTTTTCAAGATGAGGTAGGAAGGTTTAATTAGAACGAGTAGAGATGTTCAAGTAGCCGTTGAAAGCCTTGATATGGCCTTTTTACTCTCTCTGTGTTTCCCTTGTTTTTCTCCTTTCCTCATTTCATTGTGTTCTGCATCAAACCCCCTACATCCCTCAGAGCTGCGAGAAGGTTGGTGTGTTTTTTACTTTTTACCCACCTTACAAAACTCTTAATTAAACCAATAACAAAGAATACAAATGAAATGAATGTAGCAGCATTGTGGCATTTTTTAAGTTAATGTTACGTTTAAGCGAAGAATGCCCTGTTCATGGCTTTTGATGAGTGCTAGTATCTAACTGTTGTGCATGACAAGAGAGAATGAGCCTGGATGCATGGCAACCTTTTTAGCTTTAACACTAGTGTCTGGTAAAGTTGGTCAGTGTTCCTGCTTTTTTCTTCCCTTTTAATTTTCTTGTTTATACTGATGCCTGCTTCTCAAAGAATGGTTTCTTGCAGTCGCTTTTATAAACACCCCAAGCATGAAGACTAAACTCTCCTATGTCTATAAGGATTCTGTTCAACACAACAAATTCCTCATTGCCTGCCGCTTGCTTTGTGTGGCCTCTCTGAATTGGCCGCTTACGGCATGTTTTGCTCTTTGCTTGTTCCCTTTCTACCTGTCATTCACTCATGAGGCCATCGCAGTAAGCCCTTTTGAATCCATAGAAGATCACAGAAATTTAACTAAACCCATTGGAAAGGTTTCAGACTAATACGGTGTTTATTGTTCTTTTTTTCTACTCACTCATAGTCTTTTATTTTACTTTTATTTTTGCTGAATTAAAGCCGTGCCTATGATTAGCCTCTATTGAGCCCAAATAAATACAGTTTAAAGTACATTCTCCAATGAAAGGCCTAAATACAAACCTACCTCTCTCAGCCACCTCTCTCTCTTTGCCTCCCACACACACACGCACACCACTGAGAGTATTTGAAGCAGGAACACTGATCTGTTATTGCCTGGTAATTTTCTCGGTGTTGTGTTTGCTTAAATAATAACTATTCTGTTAGTGCAATGTCCTGCTATGTGTTTAAGGTCTGCTGCCCCTTACTATCAACGCAGAGATGTCTGATATTATTGATCCTTATAGCTGACTTTGCTTTTCCTTAATTGTGAGCACAGTGGAATCCTGAGTGTTAAATGTTCTGCTATTTTCCCAGTGGCCTTGCCTAACAGTTGCTTTTTAACCACCTCAACTTGATTTGATTTCCTTCTCCCTCAGACTCTATCCTCCTCTTAAATTCCTGTTTCTGTCAGCCTATCCTATTTCCACTTCTTTTACGCTTTCTTTCCTCATCCATTATGTTTTCTGAGTTTAGTTCCTTTTCTTCCCACCATTTTTACTCTCCAACATTTTCCTCAGCATGGTTCTCTGTCAATTCTCCCATTTGCTTGCATGCATGACAAAAATCCAGTACTTTGTACTGGCCTTGTCTAGTTCCTTTTCTGTGACTACATATATATATAAATATATGTATATGTATATATATGTATATATATATATATTTGTATCTGTGTGTAATTATATATATATATATTTTCTATGTTTGTTTCAGTGTTAGTGTGAGGTCTTGAGGCTGCATCCACTTTTGAGTCTGAAAGCAAATCTAATTGCACATTCAGTGTACTGTAGGCAATGTGTTCCAGGACTGTGATGTGGCGATGTGGCCTGGCACATTTATTCACATCAACTGGAAGTACGCAGCATTGAAGTTGGTTTTGGTACTCAACTCTAGCATGCTGTTGACCCTCCAGTTTTTTTCTGTGCATATATGTATGTATACGCTTATGAAATACATGCATATATATGTGTGTGTGTGTGTGTATGCGCGCGCGTGCCCGCGCGCCCATGCGTGTGTGTGCGCGTGTGTGTGTGTGTATCTTTTGCATGGTGTTTGTGTATTGTTAGTATATAGCTAGTTAACTGTGGAGCCCTAATAGGTCTGAAACAGCTGTTGTGTGAATGTGCCTAGTAATATCTTCAAGTTAATATAGAATAATTCACATCGTGTGCAGACAATATTCTTGTTTAGTTATGTATTTCTTTTATATATATTTTCTGGCAGATCATAATAATTCATTAAAATGTTAAATTGTGTCTGTACACTGCATGTAGTCTATATGCAAGACTCAGTTTCTCTTTTTGTATATGTTATTACGTTTTTCTGTGTTTTGTTCCAGTTCGACGGGTCCCACCGAGGTTCTCTATACCCCCTACCAATCATGAGATCATGCCTGGCGGGAGTGTAAATATCACCTGTGTTGCGGTGGGGTCACCAATGCCATATGTGAAATGGATGCTAGGAGCAGAAGATTTGACACCTGAAGATGATATGCCAATAGGGAGGAACGTCCTTGAGCTTAATGATGTCAGGCAGTCGGCAAACTATACTTGTGTTGCTATGTCTACACTTGGTGTTATAGAAGCAATAGCACAGATAACTGTCAAAGGTATATGCTGAGATTTGCTTCAATCTTTCATTCATTCTCCATATTCAGAGTCAATATATTGCACTGAAAAGACTATGTGCTTCTTAAATCAAGAAAGTAATCATTCTGACCATCACTAGCATATCCAGGAAAAAAAGATTCAGACAGTGCTAATCAATAAATTAATTGTAGCATTCCATCATTCACTTGTGTTTAGCTTTTAGCCTTTATTTTAAGTAAATGAAGGACCATCTCACATATCTGTCAACATCAAGAGTCTGAAAACCAGTCATTTGGTTTTTGTGGCTGGTGGGAGTCTAAGTACAATATATACTGTGTGACTGGAAAACAAGTGCTCCAAACACATCCAAGAATCACACTGTGGTGCTGCACTGTCTCTCTGTAAAGGCATTTTTCTGTGTATGCTCTAGAGACCTCATGTGAAAGTCAGTATCATGGATTTATATGGAAGCATTTTGTTGTAGAAGGTCTTCTCATAGGCCTCTGGAATAAATCACAACTGCCGAAAGAGTGCTAAGAAAAATTTAAATTCTAAATAAAGGAAATAAAGGAACACTTCCTCTCCATTTCAATCTTTTTTTTTCTTTTTTTTTTTTCTTTTTTTTTTAAGTTTCAATGCGTAATAATTGGTATTACGTAGTCCTGATTGTATTTTTTGGTGTTTGTCTTTAGCCTTACCCAAACCTCCTGGAACTCCCATGGTGACAGAAAGCACAGCAACTAGCATAACCTTGACTTGGGATTCTGGAAACCCGGAGCCAGTCTCTTACTACATAATCCAACACAAACCCAAAAACTCTGAGGAGCCATATAAAGAAATTGATGGGGTGGCCACAACACGCTACAGCGTGGCTGGCCTAAGCCCTTATTCAGAGTACGAATTCCGGGTGGTTGCTGTCAATAACATTGGACGAGGTCCTCCCAGCGAGCCCGTGTCCACCAGGACCTCTGAGCAAGCACCTTCAAGTGCACCACGGAATGTGCAAGCCCGTATGCTGAGCTCTACCACCATTCTGGTGCAGTGGGAAGAACCCGAGGAGCCTAACGGACAAATACAAGGCTACCGCGTTTATTACACCATGGACCCCACTCAACATGTCAACAGCTGGACAAAACACAATGTGGCCGACAGCCACATTACCACTATTGGCAACCTAGTGCCCCAGAAAACATACTCCGTGAAGGTTCTTGCCTTTACTTCTGTTGGGGATGGACCGCTTTCTAGTGACATTCAAGTCATCACTCAAACAGGAGGTAAGCCAGCAGTGTACAGAATTTGAGAAAAAAAAAAACCTAAATACATGCAGAAATGCTGTGTTTTGAGTTTGCTAATGTTCAGAAATGATTAGCTGTCAGAAGTAGCCACAATTTCCTGGGGCTGCTTTTGCACATCACCTTTTCTCAAATACACAGTACAGGTTTTCTTTGACAAGAGGACCTTATCCCTCCTCACACACATTTAATTTTCCACTCTTTTGATTTTTTATCAGTCTCAAGAACTTTAACTGCAGCAATAGTATTCTCTTGGAACTGTCGTTCTTGAGGTGCCCAAATGCTGCAGCTGCTGCTTGGCTGTGCTGTTGTACACCAGTTAAGTAGTTTTTCACAGGTTTCATTAAAGTCTTTCTGCAGTGTTGTTTTTTATTTAGATTGTGGGTTGTCCCCTCTACCACCTTATTCTAGTAAATTGTGTTTTGGAAATCAAAATATTTGTGTCCTGCTGCATGTTCACATAACTATCAATACACAGAAAACATGAAAGCATAGAGACCTCGGGTGCATTCAGACCGGGAATTTTGTACATTTTTGATTTATTGATCAAATCCTAGTTTCCCCACCCTACTAAGAGTATACAACAATTCTGCTTAGAAAACAACCTAACCATTTCTTTGATTTATGTTTGCAGGTGGGCTGCTTTGTTTCTGTACAGGACTTTTAGGTCCATGAATTAGTTTTATTAGCAAATGCTAGCAAGCATAGTGAAATACATTGCTGAGAATTTTTATGAAATCAAAAGCCAGAAATTCTGGTGGAGCTAAACTGCAGGAAATGTTTTATTATAGCAGTAAGGAATAAAAGTTTCCTTTGTCTAGTGATTTAGAGAGAGGTGTATGAGGTATTACTGTAGGCCAGTGATGCCTAACAAAATTTTATAATAGTGCTTGCAGTCAGTACTAGAAAGTTCCTGTTGTAGAAATACAGTAAAAAATATGTATGTTGCTGAAGTATAGCTGAATACGGTTATACTGGATCCAGCTTTTACTTCTGCATGCAAATCAGTTGATTCAAAGTCGATATTAGCATGCATTTAATGAATAACAGAAATTCCACTGTTACCTTGCTTGTGTGTTACACAAAGGTCTGAGTGTTGCCTTTCACAGTGTCTTAAATGAGTGGTTACTGAATTAATTTTTCAAGAGCTCCTTGACATGGTGCCTGTATGCATATATGTGTACATATGTACCGTATTTTAATTTTGGCTTTTGTATCCTTTATCAGAGACTAGTTTGTCTCTTTTCTTTCTGAATCCATGTTCAAAAGTCTTCTAAGATCACAATTTAGTGAGTTCTTCATCTGTGCTCCAATTTACAACCTTGAACCTTTGTCAGTGGCCTCTGCAGAGAAATATGGAGCAGTTTAAAAACGTTTTAAAAAGTGAGGCTCAGTTGGGCTGGACCAAGATAAGTGTCTTGTCCTAATCCCTTCAGAAAAGCTCTGCTAAAACATTTATAGGACTCACCGGTAGACATGCCCTTCTGTTTTGGGTTACTGCAGTAATCCCAAGACATTAAGACAACACGGGAGGGTTTCTCAATGCAAGTGTTTTAACTTCATCACAGGGTTGACTTGGCAGAGTTGATGTGAGATTGTGTTTATAAAAACTAGCAGATGAAGTATTTTTAAATGCTGCTATTAAGTGCTTGAAAGAATTAAATTTTTTAAAGTATTATAACATAAAGGAAGATAAGAAAATGCTCCAGTTCAGGATATCTTTAAAAAATAGTGCTGAATGTAAACCAAAAACTGGAATTCCCCTATCTTCTCTTAGGGAATAAGTCATTCAGTATGACAGTTTCTTTTCAGTGAACACTGCAGAATAAAATTCCTTCATCTTCTAGATTTCTTGTAATCTTACTCTGGATAAAATTATTTTGGTTTAAGTCTCTCACCAAAAGGATTTAATGGAAAGATATGTAAGAGAATAGAAAAGGAATGAGATACTAATTAGGTTATGATTCAAAGATTTTATTTTTCTTTTGATGAAATTTAAACAGAAATAAATGTATCAGTAAATATGGTACAACAATGCTTTCTTTTGGGATATTTGAGTGTATATATAGTAGAATGTGATATCTATATTTAAGATACAATATATCTGATTGGCAGTTGTTACTTAAAGCCACCATTAGCTTGGTTTCTTGCTTATGTTTACTCTGATTTTTGGAGCGAGAGAGTATACAAATTAAGAATTTTATTCTTAAAAACTTTTTTTTTTAGTAGAGTAGAATAGTTTTTTTGAAAAGATGGTGTGAGTGATCTCACTTTGCAGGTCAGCCAAAAACTGTTGAACAGCAAGGTTAGATATCTAAATAAATATGTAAACTAGAAATATGCAATTTGGGGAGGAAGTAAGCATTTTTCAAAAACAAACAAAATTTAAAAAATACAAATTTATGTTCAGAACCTGATCCCCAGTATTCCCCAGTATTCTATTTAAGTGAAAGCTGTGTCCTTTTTTTCTGCTGTTTTCAGCAGTGGTTTTCAACCATAAAAACACATTTCAAGAAATTCAGCCACAAAAACCAGCTAGAGAGCTGAGCCTTTTGGAAAAGCAAAGCTGCAGTTACTCAGTCTGCACTTCGGAGTGACTTTGTGCCCTGTGCCAAAGAAGCTGATCCTGCTGAGGCAGAGCCCAGCACTGTGTGTTTTTGAGGAGAAATGACACACAAACATCAGATTTTGGAATAAAGATGTATCTCTATAAGCTTTACTGTAATATTCCTTTTTTACTTGGCTACAGAAAGCAAAAGTTCTGTTGTTCGGCCTTTTTTCAGCTGCCCAGGGCACTTTTTAGGTATTTCCTCACATTTCCTTTCTCTGCTCAGTATGATCATTACAGATACTGTCTAAGTAACATACTTTATATGTCAGAAAAATCCTTGAGCTTTAATCTGTTTGGGGGTTATAGTTTATTATTTTAATTTCAATACATAAAGAGAGTATAGCTATTCTAATGATTTAGAGAATATGTTTCTATCCTGAGTTTCCTGGATTAGGCAGAAATAAGGAAAGTCAAGGATATTCCAAACTCTATAGGGAATTAGATTAATGGAGAAAGAGAAAAAAAAAAAACAGAGAGAAAAATCTAGAATATACCTGTACATCTGTAAATATATGCATATTTAAACCAAGAAAGTGCAATATAAACACACTGCTAACTTTAAGCCAAGGTCTGGCTGAGGACTGGCAGCAGAGGGTTTTTATGTTATTTTATTCCATTTTGGTATAAAAACCTAAGCCTTTGAAAGAATGAAAAAGGACAGTAATGGGAAAGTCAAATGTCTCTTAGACTGTCTCTTAAATGAAGGTAAAGCGAGAAATATTGCAGAATATGTCAACAGAGCCTTAGCCTAAAGGAAATGAGTTAGTGGTCTAGGGGTTCTGAAAGAAGATTAGAAATCCAGAGGAAAAGAATGGGTAGCAATGGGATAGAAGCTGCTTTATAGATCTACTTAGCCTCACGTTTCTACATGTTTCGTGAAATCATGAACAGGGAAGCCTCGTGTCTGGAAGTCCACGGTGAGGCTCGTCTCACAGCTGAGCATTTCATGAAGGCAGGCCGCTGGATGGGAGAGGGTGAGAACGCGCAGCTGGAAATGATTTGGCATAGGGCTGGTTTGGGGATGACCCTGGAGGAGGATGTTTTTGGAGTGGCAGAGTTCCCCTTCAGTCTTTGATAGCCCCCTATACTGGAAGCAAAATAACTTGGGTTAAGCAATGAACTCCAGTGTTTATTTTACTTAAATGGCATGATGAGGACAATGTTGAGAACCTCACACATGTCTTAACCTGTATAGTTTTTTATTATTTCTGGTTAGAACCCAAAAGAACATGTAGCTATGGGATTTTTTTTTTATATAATATCTTTTTTTTTTTTCTTGAGTTAGCAGGTTGCTTTGTCTTCTTTAAATATCATTTTTACACTGAAAGCTTTTTAACTCACTACTTTTTCTTCTTAATGCTAAATGCATTTGTGTGTGTGTGTGTGTGTGTGTGTCCCTCACCTCCCTTTTTCTCTTGCTCACTTTCACAACTTAGTCTTGTCTACCTCTTTCCTTCTTCTTTCTATTATATGCTTTAGTCTAGAGATTTCTAGAGGTTTGTATTTTTTTTTTGACATTTGCATTCTGCTCCTTTTTGATGCAGTGAGTAAGTAGTGAAAAGGAAAAAAAAAGAAAAAAGGAAAAGGTGACTTCTTTCTTACACAAAATGTATCTGCCTACAGGCATTGAATTAATAGGTATACTGAATTCTGGTTTCGAAAATATGCTGATGAGTGTTGGAAATGTGCATCACAGATTATTTCTGACCATGAACTTCAGTATGAAAGGGGTCAGCTTGTAATAAATTCAAAATAACTCTATTACTACAGTGCGGTAATAGTAAGTCATATGACTGAAGTGCTCTGCGGAATTATTTTTGCTCTCTTCATTATGTCTGCTAATCATTCAGACAAGAAGTGCTGACTCAGCTTTTGAGAAGGCCAAAGCTTTTATACTCTTGTAAGCTCCCTTATTATTGACACATATTAGAAAGAAAGAAGAGGAGAGGGAGAGGGAGAGGAGAGAGAGGGAGAGGGAGAGGCAAAGGGAGAGGAAGAGGGAAAAGAAAAGGGAAGGCAAGGCAAGGGAAGGCAAGGTAAGGGAAGGCAAGGTAAGGGAAGGGAAGGCAAGACAAGACAAGGGAAGGCAAGGCAAGGGAAGGGAAGGGAAGGGAAGGCAAGGGAAGGGAAGGGAAGGGAAGGGAAGGGAAGGGAAGGGAAGGGAAGGGAAGGAAAGGAAAGGAAAGGAAAGGAAAGGAAAGGAAAGGAAAGGAAAGGAAAGGAAAGGAAAGGAAAGGAAAGGAAAGGAAAGGAAAGGAAAGGAAAGGAAAGGAAAGGAAAGGAAAGGAAAGGAAAGGAAAGGAAAGGAAAGGAAAGGAAAGGAAAGGAAAAACGACTTGGATTTTGTGTTATTTTTAACAAAATGTGCTATGCTTTTTAGACATTTTAACTGTAGTGTAGTTATTTTTTTTCAGTCCTGTCATTCCTGTTTGATAGTGCAGAAATGCAAGCCTCAAGAATCTCCAGACTCATCTGATTATTTCTGTAGCAAGAAGTCACAGGGAGAGGAGGGTGCCCAAATACATCATCCAAGTTTATTTTTCATTGTATTCTATCTGAATTTGGTATTTCAAGAAGTATGAATATCTTTTTACAAAATCAAGATTTGTAGCACATTCAGTCTTCAGTTGCAGTTTTTTCTGTCATGACCTTGTTCCTCTCAGAACAGAGACATGACCCTCAGTCCATTTTATGATCCCATTTTGCCTCATGAAACAAAGATGAACATAGAGCTATTTATATATGATGAAGACAAGCAATCATATAGTTTTCTGCATTTGTTTCTGGTTGTGAAGCAATGAATGTGAAGGACTAGGCAAGCAGATGTGTAGAATTTAGCATATAGGTTTGAAAAGAATAATTCTGGACTCTGTTCTGTCCCTCAGTAATCATGAATTATTGTGTGTGCTGCATAAGCTATGTCTTGTTTGTAAGCATGAAATAAGAAAAAAGATACTTGCTGCACAGTGAAGCTATGGATTTTAATGTATGTTTACAGAGCATACTGATTGTAAGGCAAAAAGGCAGTGCTGAAATATTGTATCTAAAGATACATGCAAAAGGATTCCATTCTGAGTTGACCATGTATATCACTGAAATGAAAAATAAATTGTGATTTATTTAATGCTTCAACAAGATTATTAGGTCCGCTTGCATGGATTTTCCAGCTTCCCTAGATATTTTTTTCTGTATTAGTGAAAATGAGAATCTTTCATCAGGTGATGATTTTCTCCTCCCCATCTTCTCTGTTGGATTTACATGCCTTCGCTTTTTTTTTTTTTTTTTTTCCAACTAACTGTGGGTGTAGGATATCAGGGGAGACTAGGATCTGTTGCAAGATAGTATTTATCGCAAACACTATTTGAGAAGGTACAATTATTTATTGATTTGACTTTTTAAAATAATAGTGAATAGGAGGCTACTATGATTGGTAGTCTATATCTGCTGCCCAGTTTATTATTACAGTTGTTTATGAACATAGAGTCATATGGATCACTTAACTGGCCATAGCTCCCATAATTCATATATCTATAGGTAATGTATGGATGGCATACCTTGTGATCTACAGAACACAACTGAGGCTGCTAGGGAGCTTGTGAGGTCTCCAGACCAATGTCCAAAGCAGGCTCACCTGTGGAAGCAAAACAAGTTGTTCCAGGAGTTATCCTGTCAGGGCTGGCCACCCTCTGAGGAAAGAGAGGCATCTCTGTCCCTCTCTGGCCTGGTTCAGTGGAGACCTCCATTTTATCCCACCATTTGGTGTCACTTCTGACCTGACAAGCTTGCTGACTGATCCTCCACTGGGTCTCTGATTGTGCTGTTTCACATAAGGCAGCAAAGTACACTAGAGCTGGTTGAACCTGAGGAAGAAAAGCAAGTCCTTGTGCATGCTTTTTGATGCATGAGAAGCTCTTACGTCTCAGGGCTTTCTTAAGACACCTGTGCTGATTTTATCAAATTGCTGAGGCCTCTTTCTGATCTATCATGTCCTTGCGAGCTGCTATTTCATATGTGAGATTTTTTTTTTCTTTGTGGAGCTTGCATAATTTACAGGAGCTGTTGCTTTTCCTTTCTTATTTTTACAAAACCCCAAAAGAAGCGGAAGATTTTGCAAGTGTTATGTAGATTACAGGCCAAGTAGTGTTGCAATGACAGCTTTGTTGCTCAGCTTCTTTGTTTCCCTTACTTCATCATACTCACTGAAGCAAAGTATTTTTTCAACAATTCGGTATTATCGTATTACATCATCAGATGAAGCAAATAAAATCCTACAGCTTCAAGCACCCTCTTGAGTTTCATGAGACACCAATGAAGTTGAACAAACCTTTGGCAATGGAAGACTTCCAAATAGCCCTCTGGGCTCCACATTTTACTGTTAAGCCTGGGAAAGCTTGCAGTATAACTCTAAATCTACTTTGAACTGTGTTCAATTTGAGGCAAATCAATTTCTGTGTTTTTCAGGAGAGTTGTAAAGCAGCTCATCTAAAAACCTGTAATGCTCACCTAATAAATCCGTTTGTATAGCTGTATGCTATGGACTTGTGGAGTGAAAGTTTGACTTAGTAGTATTGGAACCAATTTCAAAGTTAGGAAATTATTTTAGTTATCCTTGTCTGTCCTTGTTAATTTAAAACCATTTGATTTTAAAAGGATGGGCTTAAATGTCTTTCCATTAGAATTAATTATGTTGATATTTGCTGTAGTTGTTTCCTGTGCTTTTTATTGTCACCTTTTTCATTTTGAGATTTTGCAGAACCCATGAAGTGATCTTTTATTACATCAGGTTTTCTTTCAGAAAAAAATATTCAATTACGCCTTTTCCTTCTGTGAAGACAGCCTTTGGTTGCTTATTATCCTGCACTCATTCCCCCAGAATAAGCAACATTTCTCCTACATCTTTCCTTTTCTATTCTGTCCTGTTAAAAATACAAGTGAATGGTAGGGAGTTGACAGGTTTCCATGGATTGAATGTATACCTCATGCTGACAGGTTATCTGTATGTTTAAATGTTATATATCAAATCTCTGCAAACATATACAAGAGTACTGAAATACTCAAAGTGACACTTTGTAGAACATAAAAATCTGGGGAAGAGAAGAATTACAAAGTTGTATTATTTTTACTTTCCACTCCCTGTCATTTTTAAATCTGCTAGTTTACAAAAGAAGAATACTTACACAGTGACTGTGAAACAGTCATTATTATCACATCCTACTTAGGACACCTATTCTCAGTATGTGTGAAGAATCATATTACATCATTATCTTTATGGAAAAAAAATCAGACATAGTGCATTTTATTCTAGAAGTAAAGCTAGAAGTACTACAGAGGACTGTTTCATACATTATCAACAGCACTATTAACTGAAACTAATATTTTAGTACTTGGGTGCCAAAATGATTCTATACATTCCAATGGCAGGATATATTTTCTTGTCATTTCCTAGTCAACTTCATTATTTGCAGTAGATTTACAGAAGTAAATGAGGGTAGCATTTAGTCTGGATAATCTCTGTGACCTCATTACACAAGACTTAACAACAGAGATTTTCCTTGACTGTCAGAGTCGAAGTTTCATTTTCAGTAATTGCAATTAGAAAAGGTTACTAGAAAGTCAGCTATATTGATAAACATATCTCTCAGCAAAAATATGGAAACATGCCACTTACTTGGTGAAAACATTAGTGAAGAGATACTTCTGTATATAGTACCTGAATTACTCGTAAACTGAGCAAACCATTTCTGCATTTGGAAACACATGTAATGATTTGAATGCTGTTTTTTTATTATTATTTCATTACATCTTTTTTAAAACTTTCATTTCCAACATATACCTATATATCCAAATGCATTTTCTATTTCACACAGTGGTTAAACTTTCTGATATTCTTCTCCAGACTTTTGTTCAATTGTTT
Organism: Tinamus guttatus; assembly: GCF_059628265.1. Taxonomy (NCBI): domain Eukaryota; kingdom Metazoa; phylum Chordata; class Aves; order Tinamiformes; family Tinamidae; genus Tinamus; species Tinamus guttatus. The sequence continues at coordinate 130,430 of NW_028289360.1, forward strand.
TCCAATTATGTGTGCAAAAATTAGTTTGAAATATTTAATTGAAATTCTTAGTAATTCATAATGTGTAAATTAAAAATATATTTTCTCAGAGTTCAGAATAATTTAATTTGTAATTCAGTTAAACAATTTGTTTATATTCAATGTGTTCAATAAAATTGTTATTGTCTGAAATATTTGGATAATAGTTTCAGAAGTTTGAAAAATATGTGTTATACTGGACAAATAAACAATGGGCAATACTGTTCAACTCTTTCCTTAGTGCCTGGCCAGCCATTGAACTTCAAAGCAGAACCTGAGTCTGAAACAAGTATATTACTTTCTTGGACGCCTCCACGCTCTGATACTATTTCCAGCTATGAACTGGTTTACAAAGATGGGGAGCATGGGGAAGAGGTAAATGTTGTACATCTTTTAAATTACCCTAAATTCTTAAAAGAGTTAAACTTTAAATGCTGCAGTGGCTTAGAATTGATCTCTTATTTACTTTCTTTAGTATAAATACTTTGATATTAAGCTGCTTGTTAAATTGAGCAGTCAGCCTATTGGTAAACTTGGAGTTTGTAGACATCAAAAAATACCCTTGATGTCCAGTAGCTGGTGGAAACTTCGTGTATTTTGTCAAAGTTAGCTTTGGTGGTTGTCTGCAAGGAGTCATTTGTAGAAGTTGCACACAGTTTCAGATGGTAATGATCCTGGTTTTCAAAGGCTGTTCCTCCATGAATACCTGGAAACAGAGATAAATATATACATATATATGTATGCATATATATTAAAAAAAAGGAAAAAGCAAGATATTACTAAGCGACGCCATCAAAAGTGGAAACTGGTAGTGGCAGCAGGAGATTGTCAGTACTCTACTGCAGTCTTGTGTTATTATTGCTAATGGTTCGAATGATCCTGAGCTTGTGGCAGCTTCAGGCATGTACATTTAGGCACTGTCAGAAACACTGTCTGGGAAATTCTGTATTTCAAAACAGAGGAAGGCACTTATTGATGTCTTGTGCTTTAGAATAACTTGCTTCTTAAGATTTTGAACACAAATTTAACTATAGGCTAAACTTACTCAAGATTACCAAGACTACTCACGTCATAAAGTCCTGTATTTCACTGCCATCAGAGGTAACTATTTGTTCATTCATGTGTTAGTGTTTGAAAAGTCTTTTATACGCTTTACACAGCTATTACTCTCTCAAAGTATTTCTGCCTGTAAGTTTCACCTATTAAGCTGTCTAGTTCAAAAAATTGTTTCTTAGAGGGTATAATGAGTAATGTATTAATTTGGGGGTTTATTTTTCTTCTGTTATGGTTCATTTTATTGAATTTCAACCTTAGATTCTTATCAATGGGGCTGTCAGCAGCATTTCTTCTATAGGGAACCTAAAGAATTCAGAATCAAGAATATTAATCAAGACATCCGGTTGTCTTATTGCTTAACCTTTAGCAACGTGTTTCCACTGAGCCTGCCACATCTTACCGCCTACAAGGACTGAAGCCAAACAGCCTGTATTTATTCCGCCTAGCCGCCCGCTCTCCGCAAGGCCTGGGCGCTTCTACAGCGGAAATCTCAGCCAGAACCATGCAATCAAGTAGGTGTCTTTCCCTGATAACTTCATTCTGCTTTGTTTTGTTTGCCGAAGGGATGCCTCTCAGAAACCCAGGGGAGAAACAGCAGAGGAAAAGACCAAATGTTGCAAAATACAGCACTTGTGATGCTTAGCACAGCAAAAGGGCTCTTAAGACATATACTTTATACATATGCTATGGTCAGCTTAATACATGAGTAGCTCTTGCAGGTCATCAGGAAGAGACTTTGTATGTAAAAAGCCAGTGTCCAACAAGACAATACTATGCTGTCAAAACTATCTTTTATTTTTATGCCATAATAGTTTGTCACATGGTAGATGTGTATAAGTAACAGTCATCTATCCCTAAAATTTCCCCTGTTCAATGTCTAGGTTTCCTGCAACAACAGGTTATGTCTGCAGCAAAGCTTGTGATACAAACATTTTGTAATTGGGTCAATGAAGATTTCCGACTGTACAAAAAAAATCCTTAAAATTGTTCTTCAGTAATGACTACTCCTTCTGAGTTTTAGTAATTATTTTGCATAGGCATGTTATGACAGCTGCTTTCTTAACTATTTTCATTACACTACGTAAGTTTAAGGCTTAATTTGTTTAAAATTAAATGAACTCTTCTTAAAGCAATATCATTCAAAACAAAAATTCAGATTCTCAATTAACATGCTTAACATTTTTTTAGTTTGTAGTGTCTGATGGATGTAATTGCATCACATTTTTAAGTAGTGTTATGTATTAATAAAAATTCATATAACTAGAGAAGGAGTGCAGTCAAGCTTTAGCTTGACCAAAACTAAATGGGCTTCCAAAAGCCTTTCCATGTCATTCCGAATAAACGTAAAATACCTTAATATACAGCACAAGATTGGTTGTAGAGGAAGTGGCAATGTCCCTCTTGACTTTCATTATCTAGTTTCAATAATTGGATAATTTGATGGAAAAAAAAAAAAAAGGTGACTATCTTTTCTGGGAACCTCAGTTACTAATAACAATTATTGTTTTATAATATACTTACTTAAGATTACTCAGACTGTGCATATGAAAGAAATATTTAGGGGCCAAGGTTGTGGGTACCTAAATTGCCATTTTACCCTTCTGGAATGTGAGAATGTGTTCTGTGTGTTTTTTTTTTTTTTTTTTTTTAGAGTTATGTCTTCAGATGATAGTACACAAATTTGGAAAGTTTGTGTAGAAAGAGAAATTAGTCGAGCCTTTTTTAGACTCAACTTTTTCAGGATCAGAGACAGTCAGTTTGGGTGAAAGCAGTGGCAAATTAGAATTAATTTGGGTGTTATGTAAGCAGACTCTTTTTGCTGAAAAAAAATGCAGCAGGCTAAAAACTGTGTATTTTAAGAATACAGTGTTAATATAAAGTGTTTTAAGAATATACAGCGTTAATAAAATTGGTTACACATTATAGGCTACAGAACATCCTCAGCTGTGTAACTGCAATATTTTATATTTTTTAGCTTATAGTGGATGAAAAATTATTAAAATTCTATCAGATCATTACCAATATTCACCAGACTATTTTGTGGCCTTTCATCTTGGTTTCAGGTCGAGATCCTAAAAGGATTTATTTCTTATTGTGTGAGATCCTTAAGGGGTATTTCACTTTTATTTCCAGTACAGATTCATGATAGAAAGAGACCAGTCTGTTTTGACTATTCGATTACCAAATTAGCTTAAAAAAAAACTAAATGAGATAATTCTGCTCTGTCTCCCCATCTGCCTTCACTAGTCAGTTGAAATCCAAGTGCCATACCGAGTAGAAAGTCTTTGATCCCTGTAGAGGAACTGTGGGAAACCAAAAGATACATGTGTAAATGCAATAGGTCACAGCAGGCTCCTAGGCCTTCTCTATTCCTTTAATTTTGTTTGATGTGCCTAGAATAAGTACCAGAAATTTATTTCTTCTTTTACCTTAAGAAATGGGGGAAAAAAAAAGCAGTCTCAAAAGTTGCAAAGATTTTGCACCCAAGATGTTTTTTTGCTTTACAGAATGGAGGGCAGAAATAGGAAAAACATCAAGAGTGAATGTGCTCTTCTTCCACTAGTGAATTTAAACTAGGGCTCCCTTTTTTTTTTGATGCTCCAAACATTTTGCTTAATAATAAAGGATATTGCAAGGACATTGCAAGTCCAATATGCAAGTCCATGTGCATCTAAGCTCATAAATGCATAGGTACCTTTCAAGGCCTGAACTGTCTCAGTAAAAGCATGAACTAGCATACATGCTTAAATGTTTTGGAGCTTGCAAAAGGTAAATAAGCTGACAGACTCCTCTGAGTACAGGTCAGCAAAGGTGAGCATTTTTGCACTGGAAGATTGGTGCCACTGAAAACATGTGAAGAACAAGTTCAGAATCTTTTACTTTTCTAATCTACTTTGGTTGTAAGTCTCTTCTTTGTAAACTGAATTCCCGTTTTCTTGACATAGTATTTGGGGGTAGATCCTTTTTTTTTTTCTTTTTTTTTCCTGTAAAAGTTATCAATATTACTGGTAGGATTTAATTCTTTACTAGCAAAGGTGTCTCCAAGAGGAGTTAAAAAAATAAAACTGACAGCTGATCTAGGGTAAGTACAAGTTACAGTCAGAATCAACAAGCCTGTCACTTTTTGCTGGTAGGTAAATCTTTGAATAAGACTTTCTTCATCTTATATTGACTGCATGCTTCCAGTAAGTTGGCTACAATAAATGTTTGAATAAATGCTTTCCATTTAAACATTATTTGTGGTTGACTTGTTCTAGGCAGACTCAGTTATAAAAAGAAAGCTGAAAATGTGATCGTTTGTTTTTGGGAATGGAGAGACTACAGAAATGCTTGGTGGTTTTTGGAGTAAATTCTAGCAGTTACTGCAAGTATTTTAGAACTCCGTTAAAAGAAAAAAATATATATTCTCAAAGAGTGAAGATCCACTTGGAGTCAAAATGTCCAAATTTGAAATAAGAATATGTCACACATTTAAATTATAACTTGCACTAACTGCAGTTATTACAAGGGTAGGTCTGTAGTCATAAGTATCACGTTTTTGTTTAATTTCAAGAAGAATTATAATTACAGGTAGGTAATATTATTTTGAGGCTTCATTTTCATATATTTCCCCCACATCCTTTTCACCATTTGGTTGATTTATTCATTTTCTGTTTCCTCATATTAATAAGCCAAGGTGCATATGATTCTTCAATATTTTGCTTTTTAAGTTACTACATTTTTTTTAGTTTTATTTTAATTTGGTTGCCTTTTATTTATTTTTATTTTTTCTTTTGTTCATTTTTTTTTTCAATCACTCCTATCCTTTCACTCAAATCCTCCTTTAACCCACTACTGAAATTAGAGCCATCAGCTCCTCCTCAAGACATTAGTTGCACAAGTCCCAGCTCCACTAGCATTTTGGTAAGTTGGAAACCTCCACCAGTGGAAAAGCAGAACGGCATTATCACTGAATACTCCATCAAGTACATTGGAATTGATGGAGAAGATGTCAAGCCCCATGAAATTTTGGGAATTTCCTCGGACAGTACCCAATACCTTTTGGAACAGCTGGAAAAATGGACTGAGTACCGGATATCTGTGACTGCCCACACTGATGTTGGACCTGGCCCAGAGAGCTTAGCAGTATTGATTCGGACAGATGAAGATGGTATGTTGCCTCCACTCCATCAGTTGCACCTCTATCGATCTACTGTCTTTTGTGTAGGCTAACAGTTCTTTTTTCTGCTCCTCTTTTTTTCTCCCACTCCTAATACCACCATTTGAGTGTTTTAATCAAAGGCTTGTCCTTTGTACATCACTTTTGTATTTGGGATTTTTACTTATTAAGAGAAAATATATTTTTGTGAATGAAGTGAATCTGCTGCCCTTTGAGCACACATCCTTCTTTCTCCTACTACTACCTAAAAATAATTCTCACAGGAAAATCTTGCTGCATTATTCTTGACGTAGTAGTTGTTTTTTTTTTTTTTAAACACATGTCTATGAACTTTTCTCCAGGTATTTTTGTAACTTCTTTCTTGTTCTGTGAGGGTTTTTCTTTTTTCTTTTTTCTTTTTTGTTTGTTTGGTTTTGACTTTTTTTTTTTTTAATTGAGTTTTGTTTTTAATCTTGGAAAACTGATGCTGCATACATTTTCTTTTCTTCCATGCATGAAAGTGACAGAAGACCATCCTATTGTCAACCTTCTTTTTATACTACTGAAAGAGTCCAAACAAAGAAATAGCAAACAAAAACAAGGGAAGCTTTTTTGGAAATATTTTGTGTGTTTTATTGCGTTTTTTTTTTTTTTTTTACTTATTATTATTTCAGTGATTAAAATATCTTTGTACTTTAATGCTTTGACTCTCAAAGCATCTTCCTTGGCTTTTGTACATTTTTACATGTTTTTCTATTTCTCTAATACTCTTTTTTCTTCCATTTTTTTGCATCAGTCATGGTTTTTGATCTTTCACTGAAAGGTAGAGCAGATTGGTTGAGCATTTTCATTTGTTGAACAATTTATATTCTTCAAAGAAATCTTAGTGAGTCTGTCCTTAAAAAAAAAAAAAAAAAAAAAAAAAAGAAAGAAAGAAAGAAAGAAAGAAAGAAAAAGAAAAGACTCTGCATGGGTGGGACAGGTGCCTGTAATTCTGTTTTATCCAATGATGTTGTTCCAGTTCCTAGTGGTCCTCCTCGCAAAGTCGAGGTAGAGGCTGTCAACTCTACTGCTGTTAAAGTGTCATGGCGCTCACCTGTACCCAATAAGCAGCATGGCCAGATCCGAGGATACCAGGTCCACTATGTGAGGATGGAAAACGGAGAGCCAAAGGGTCAACCCATGCTGAAGGACATCATGCTGGCTGATGCACAGGTAACAGGATCATTTTGTATTCTTTCCTGGGTCATGCTGGAAACTTTTCATTTATGAGAGCTGAATAGGACATGTTCTTTCCGTACTTCATCCACTCAGATATAAAATATTACATTTATTTTAATAAGTTGTTTCTGTTTGGTTGCTTGGTTACTTGGTTGATTTTTTGTGCTTTCTGGTTCTTTGGCCAAATCTAGGCAACCTTTCCTGTAGAGGTGCACACCAAGTAAATTCAAGGCTGTGTTGTACTGCTGACTTTAAACCTAAAGATTGCACACTATACCTGTTGTCTGAAATGTAAAGCACCAGGAACATCATAAGTGCTTACAGTTCAATGTGCATCACCTGATGCAACCTCCCAATATTTTTTTGGATCAGTGAAAAATCTAGACTCAAATTAGAGGTCCATATACCTCATAATTATAGTGTTTTGTCATTACAATTATGTCGTCACAGCATAATGGCATACTGTGTATCCACATATTTCACAGGAAATGAAGTCATGGGTACAGCTTCAGAAGACACTGATGTATTAACACTTTTCAGTTCTATAACTGTGCAGTGAAATGAGAAGATTGGTATAAATAGGTTTAGGATTTCTTGTAATGTAAAATTTCTGATCTGTTTTATAAATAATAAGCCATGATGGAAGCACACATCCATGCTTTATGTAATCCCTTTGATTACATAAAGTTTAAAAAAGCTTCTTAAAATAAGATTTTACTGATGGAGGTATACTAGCACTCTGTCAAAATGGAGATGCTCTGAGTTCCAAGTGCTGAAGGAATTAACCTATGTTGAAACTATTACCATGTACAAACCTCGGCAAGCTCATTCTCAATGTGTATGGGAATGATTGGAAATCATTGCAAACAATCATCTGTGTGAAGTAAATAGCTTCATTTTAATCGTAAACATTTTATATGAATATTAATTTTTTTTGGTCTTTTTTCCCCTAGTCTTAGTTCTACCTTTCATCTATGCAGATACATTTTTTAAGAACAAATCTCCTACACACTACATTTTGTAAGCCTATTCCCAAAATGTCTCTTCAGTTTCTGGAGAGCCTTGTTATTTTATTTTACCTACCTGTCTTTTTATCTACCTGTCTACTTTAGAAAACTGTGTTTAAAGTGTTCTTACATCTTTAAATAGTTGAGAGAAAGCAGGCGAAAAGGGAAGAGAGGCCAAGGAAGCGAAAGGACATGAAAAGTAAAAGTAGATTATGCTGTGCTTTGATTGTCCCCCTCCCTAC
>NW_028289362.1:0-23442 GCF_059628265.1 Tinamus guttatus
CCTTTGCAGCCGTCACTCCAAACGGGGCTCTCCGCTTCATCCATCCCCTGACTCCATACTAGCACCAACGGGCTGCTAAAGCGTTTCGCAGAAAACATCAAGGAACCTGTTTCTCACTCCAAGCACAAAGCGTGCGCAGCACGAGTCTTGGCACAGCAAAACACTTCCTTTGGCATGCCCTTTGCAGCCTCACTCCAAACGGGGCTCTCCGCTTCATCCATCCCCTGACTCCATACTAGCACCAACGGGCTGCTAAAGCGTTTCGCAGAAAACACCAAGGAACCTGTTTCTCACTCCAAGCACAAAGCGTGCGCAGCACGAGTCTTGGCACAGCAAAACACTTCCTTTGGCATGCCCTTTGCAGCCTCACTCCAAACGGGGCTCTCCGCTTCATCCATCCCCTGACTCCATACTAGCACCAACGGGCTGCTAAAGCGTTTCGCAGAAAACACCAAGGAACCTGTTTCTCACTCCAAGCACAAAGCGTGCGCAGCACGAGTCTTGGCACAGCAAAACACTTCCTTTGGCATGCCCTTTGCAGCCTCACTCCAAACGGGGCTCTCCGCTTCATCCATCCCCTGACTCCATACTAGCACCAACGGGCTGCTAAAGCGTTTCGCAGAAAACACCAAGGAACCTGTTTCTCACTCCAAGCACAAAGCGTGCGCAGCACGAGTCTTGGCACAGCAAAACACTTCCTTTGGCATGCCCTTTGCAGCCTCACTCCAAACGGGGCTCTCCGCTTCATCCATCCCCTGACTCCATACTAGCACCAACGGGCTGCTAAAGCGTTTCGCAGAAAACACCAAGGAACCTGTTTCTCACTCCAAGCACAAAGCGTGCGCAGCACGAGTCTTGGCACAGCAAAACACTTCCTTTGGCATGCCCTTTGCAGCCTCACTCCAAACGGGGCTCTCCGCTTCATCCATCCCCTGACTCCATACTAGCACCAACGGGCTGCTAAAGCGTTTCGCAGAAAACACCAAGGAACCTGTTTCTCACTCCAAGCACAAAGCGTGCGCAGCACGAGTCTTGGCACAGCAAAACACTTCCTTTGGCATGCCCTTTGCAGCCTCACTCCAAACGGGGCTCTCCGCTTCATCCATCCCCTGACTCCATACTAGCACCAACGGGCTGCTAAAGCGTTTCGCAGAAAACACCAAGGAACCTGTTTCTCACTCCAAGCACAAAGCGTGCGCAGCACGAGTCTTGGCACAGCAAAACACTTCCTTTGGCATGCCCTTTGCAGCCTCACTCCAAACGGGGCTCTCCGCTTCATCCATCCCCTGACTCCATACTAGCACCAACGGGCTGCTAAAGCGTTTCGCAGAAAACACCAAGGAACCTGTTTCTCACTCCAAGCACAAAGCGTGCGCAGCACGAGTCTTGGCACAGCAAAACACTTCCTTTGGCATGCCCTTTGCAGCCTCACTCCAAACGGGGCTCTCCGCTTCATCCATCCCCTGACTCCATACTAGCACCAACGGGCTGCTAAAGCGTTTCGCAGAAAACACCAAGGAACCTGTTTCTCACTCCAAGCACAAAGCGTGCGCAGCACGAGTCTTGGCACAGCAAAACACTTCCTTTGGCATGCCCTTTGCAGCCTCACTCCAAACGGGGCTCTCCGCTTCATCCATCCCCTGACTCCATACTAGCACCAACGGGCTGCTAAAGCGTTTCGCAGAAAACACCAAGGAACCTGTTTCTCACTCCAAGCACAAAGCGTGCGCAGCACGAGTCTTGGCACAGCAAAACACTTCCTTTGGCATGCCCTTTGCAGCCTCACTCCAAACGGGGCTCTCCGCTTCATCCATCCCCTGACTCCATACTAGCACCAACGGGCTGCTAAAGCGTTTCGCAGAAAACACCAAGGAACCTGTTTCTCACTCCAAGCACAAAGCAGTGCGCAGCACGAGTCTTGGCACAGCAGAACACTTCCTTTGGCATGCCCTTTGCAGCCTCACTCCAAACGGGGCTCTCCGCTTCATCCATCCCCTGACTCCATACTAGCACCAACGGGCTGCTAAAGCGTTTCGCAGAAAACACCAAGGAACCTGTTTCTCACTCCAAGCACAAAGCGTGCGCAGCACGAGTCTTGGCACAGCAGAACACTTCCTTTGGCATGCCCTTTGCAGCCTCACTCCAAACGGGGCTCTCCGCTTCATCCATCCCCTGACTCCATACTAGCACCAACGGGCTGCTAAAGCGTTTCGCAGAAAACACCAAGGAACCTGTTTCTCACTCCAAGCACAAAGCGTGCGCAGCACGAGTCTTGGCACAGCAAAACACTTCCTTTGGCATGCCCTTTGCAGCCTCACTCCAAACGGGGCTCTCCGCTTCATCCATCCCCTGACTCCATACTAGCACCAACGGGCTGCTAAAGCGTTTCGCAGAAAACACCAAGGAACCTGTTTCTCACTCCAAGCACAAAGCGTGCGCAGCACGAGTCTTGGCACAGCAAAACACTTCCTTTGGCATGCCCTTTGCAGCCTCACTCCAAACGGGGCTCTCCGCTTCATCCATCCCCTGACTCCATACTAGCACCAACGGGCTGCTAAAGCGTTTCGCAGAAAACACCAAGGAACCTGTTTCTCACTCCAAGCACAAAGCGTGCGCAGCACGAGTCTTGGCACAGCAAAACACTTCCTTTAGCATGCCCTTTGCAGCCTCACTCCAAACGGGGCTCTCCGCTTCATCCATCCCCTGACTCCATACTAGCACCAACGGGCTGCTAAAGCGTTTCGCAGAAAACACCAACGAACCTGTTTCTCACTCCAAGCACAAAGCGTGCGCAGCACGAGTCTTGGCACAGCAAAACACTTCCTTTGGCATGCCCTTTGCAGCCTCACTCCAAACGGGGCTCTCCGCTTCATCCATCCCCTGACTCCATACTAGCACCAACGGGCTGCTAAAGCGTTTCGCAGAAACACCAAGGAACCTGTTTCTCACTCCAACCACAAAGCGTGCGCAGCACGAGTCTTGGCACAGCAGAACACTTCCTTTGGCATGCCCTTTGCAGCCTCACTCCAAACGGGGCTCTCCGCTTCATCCATCCCCTGACTCCATACTAGCACCAACGGGCTGCTAAAGCGTTTCGCAGAAAACACCAAGGAACCTGTTTCTCACTCCAACCACAAAGCGTGCGCAGCACGAGTCTTCGCACAGCAAAACACTTCCTTTGGCATGCCCTTTGCAGCCTCACTCCAAACGGGGCTCTCCGCTTCATCCATCCCCTGACTCCATACTAGCACTAACGGCCTGCTAAAGCGTTTCGCAGAAAACACCAAGGAACCTGTTTCTCGCTCCAACCACAAAGCGTGCGCAGCACGAGTCTTGGCACAGCAAAACACTTCCTTTGGCATGCCCTTTGCAGCCTCACTCCAAACGGGGCTCTCCGCTTCATCCATCCCCTGACTCCATACTAGCACCAACGGGCTGCTAAAGCGTTTCGCAGAAAACACCAAGGAACCTGTTTCTCACTCCAAGCACAAAGCGTGCGCAGCACGAGTCTTGGCACAGCAGAACACTTCCTTTGGCATGCCCTTTGCAGCCTCACTCCAAACGGGGCTCTCCGCTTCATCCATCCCCTGACTCCATACTAGCACCAACGGGCTGCTAAAGCGTTTCGCAGAAAACACCAAGGAACCTGTTTTCACTCCAAGCACAAAGCGTGCGCAGCACGAGTCTTGGCACAGCAAAACACTTCCTTTGGCATGCCCTTTGCAGCCTCACTCCAAACGGGGCTCTCCGCTTCATCCATCCCCTGACTCCATACTAGCACCAACGGGCTGCTAAAGCGTTTCGCAGAAAACACCAAGGAACCTGTTTCTCACTCCAAGCACAAAGCGTGCGCAGCACGAGTCTTGGCACAGCAAAACACTTCCTTTGGCATGCCCTTTGCAGCCTCACTCCAAACGAGGCTCTCCGCTTCATCCATCCCCTGACTCCATACTAGCACCAACGGGCTGCTAAAGCGTTTCGCAGAAAACACCAAGGAACCTGTTTCTCACTCCAAGCACAAAGCGTGCGCAGCACGAGTCTTGGCACAGCAAAACACTTCCTTTGGCATGCCCTTTGCAGCCTCACTCCAAACGGGCTCTCCGCTTCATCCATCCCCTGACTCCATACTAGCACCAACGGGCTGCTAAAGCGTTTCGCAGAAAACACCAACGAACCTGTTTCTCACTCCAAGCACAAAGCGTGCGCAGCACGAGTCTTGGCACAGCAAAACACTTCCTTTGGCATGCCCTTTGCAGCCTCACTCCAAACGGGGCTCTCCGCTTCATCCATCCCCTGACTCCATACTAGCACCAACGGGCTGCTAAAGCGTTTCGCAGAAAACACCAAGGAACCTGTTTCTCACTCCAAGCACAAAGCGTGCGCAGCACGAGTCTTGGCACAGCAAAACACTTCCTTTGGCATGCCCTTTGCAGCCTCACTCCAAACGGGGCTCTCCGCTTCATCCATCCCCTGACTCCATACTAGCACCAACGGGCTGCGTTTCTGCGTTTCGCAGAAAACACCAAGGAACCTGTTTCTCCCTCCAACCACAAAGCGTGCGCAGCACGAGTCTTGGCACAGCAAAACACTTCTCTTGGCATGCCCATTGCAACCTCACTCCAAACGGGGCTCTCCGCTTCATCCATCCCCTGACTCCATACTAGCACCAACGGGCTGCTAAAGCGTTTCGCAGAAAACACCAAGGAACCTGTTTCTCACTCCAACCACAAAGCGTGCGCAGCACGAGTCTTCGCACAGCAAAACACTTCCTTTGGCATGCCCTTTGCAGCCTCACTCCAAACGGGGCTCTCCGCTTCATCCATCCCCTGACTCCATACTAGCACCAACGGGCTGCTAAAGCGCGCAGAAAACACCAAGGAACCTGTTTTTCACTCCAAGCACAAAGCGTGCGCAGCACGAGTCTTGGCACAGCAAAACACTTCCTTTGGCATGCCCTTTGCAGCCTCACTCCAAACGGGGCTCTCCGCTTCATCCATCCCCTGACTCCATACTAGCACCAACGGGCTGCTAAAGCGTTTCGCAGAAAACACCAAGGAACCTGTTTCTCACTCCAAGCACAAAGCGTGCGCAGCACGAGTCTTGGCACAGCAAAACACTTCCTTTGGCATGCCCTTTGCAGCCTCACTCCAAACGGGGCTCTCCGCTTCATCCATCCCCTGACTCCATACTAGCACCAACGGGCTGCTAAAGCGTTTCGCAGAAAACACCAAGGAACCTGTTTCTCACTCCAAGCACAAAGCGTGCGCAGCACGAGTCTTGGCACAGCAAAACACTTCCTTTGGCATGCCCTTTGCAGCCTCACTCCAAACGGGGCTCTCCGCTTCATCCATCCCCTGACTCCATACTAGCACCAACGGGCTGCTAAAGCGTTTCGCAGAAAACACCAAGGAACCTGTTTCTCACTCCAAGCACAAAGCGTGCGCAGCACGAGTCTTGGCACAGCAGAACACTTCCTTTAGCATGCCCTTTGCAGCCTCACTCCAAACGGGGCTCTCCGCTTCATCCATCCCCTGACTCCATACTAGCACCAACGGGCTGCTAAAGCGTTTCGCAGAAAACACCAACGAACCTGTTTCTCACTCCAAGCACAAAGCGTGCGCAGCACGAGTCTTGGCACAGCAGAACACTTCCTTTGGCATGCCCTTTGCAGCCTCACTCCAAACGGGGCTCTCCGCTTCATCCATCCCCTGACTCCATACTAGCACCAACGGGCTGCTAAAGCGTTTCGCAGAAACACCAAGGAACCTGTTTCTAATTCCAACCACAAAGCGTGCGCAGCACGAGTCTTGGCACAGCAGAACACTTCCTTTGGCATGCCCTTTGCAGCCTCACTCCAAACGGGGCTCTCCGCTTCATCCATCCCCTGACTCCATACTAGCACCAACGGGCTGCTAAAGCGTTTCGCAGAAAACACCAACGAACCTGTTTCTCACTCCAAGCACAAAGCGTGCGCAGCACGAGTCTTGGCACAGCAAAACACTTCCTTTGGCATGCCCTTTGCAGCCTCACTCCAAACGGGGCTCTCCGCTTCATCCATCCCCTGACTCCATACTAGCACCAACGGGCTGCTAAAGCGTTTCGCAGAAAACACCAAGGAACCTGTTTCTCACTCCAAGCACAAAGCGTGCGCAGCACGAGTCTTGGCACAGCAAAACACTTCTCTTGGCATGCCCATTGCAACCTCACTCCAAACGGGGCTCTCCGCTTCATCCATCCCCTGACTCCATACTAGCACCAACGGGCTGCTAAAGCGTTTCGCAGAAAACACCAAGGAACCTGTTTCTCACTCCAACCACAAAGCGTGCGCAGCACGAGTCTTCGCACAGCAAAACACTTCCTTTGGCATGCCCTTTGCAGCCTCACTCCAAACGGGGCTCTCCGCTTCATCCATCCCCTGACTCCATACTAGCACCAACGGGCTGCTAAAGCGTTTCGCAGAAAACACCAAGGAACCTGTTTCTCACTCCAAGCACAAAGCGTGCGCAGCACGAGTCTTCGCACAGCAAAACACTTCCTTTGGCATGCCCTTTGCAGCCTCACTCCAAACGGGGCTCTCCGCTTCATCCATCCCCTGACTCCATACTAGCACCAACGGGCTGCTAAAGCGTTTCGCAGAAAACACCAAGGAACCTGTTTCTCACTCCAACCACAAAGCGTGCGCAGCACGAGTCTTGGCACAGCAAAACACTTCCTTTGGCATGCCCTTTGCAGCCTCACTCCAAACGGGGCTCTCCGCTTCATCCATCCCCTGACTCCATACTAGCACCAACGGGCTGCTAAAGCGTTTCGCAGAAAACACCAACGAACCTGTTTCTCACTCCAAGCACAAAGCGTGCGCAGCACGAGTCTTGGCACAGCAAAACACTTCCTTTGGCATGCCCTTTGCAGCCTCACTCCAAACGGGGCTCTCCGCTTCATCCATCCCCTGACTCCATACTAGCACCAACGGGCTGCTAAAGCGTTTCGCAGAAAACACCAAGGAACCTGTTTCTCACTCCAAGCACAAAGCGTGCGCAGCACGAGTCTTGGCACAGCAAAACACTTCCTTTGGCATGCCCTTTGCAGCCTCACTCCAAACGGGGCTCTCCGCTTCATCCATCCCCTGACTCCATACTAGCACCAACGGGCTGCTAAAGCGTTTCGCAGAAAACACCAAGGAAGCTGTTTCTCACTCCAAGCACAAAGCGTGCGCAGCACGAGTCTTGGCACAGCAAAACACTTCCTTTGGCATGCCCTTTGCAGCCTCACTCCAAACGGGGCTCTCCGCTTCATCCATCCCCTGACTCCATACTAGCACCAACGGGCTGCTAAAGCGTTTCGCAGAAAACACCAAGGAACCTGTTTCTCACTCCAACCACAAAGCGTGCGCAGCACGAGTCTTGGCACAGCAGAACACTTCCTTTGGCATGCCCTTTGCAGCCTCACTCCAAACGGGGCTCTCCGCTTCATCCATCCCCTGACTCCATACTAGCACCAACGGGCTGCTAAAGCGTTTCGCAGAAAACACCAAGGAACCTGTTTTTCACTCCAAGCACAAAGCGTGCGCAGCACGAGTCTTGGCACAGCAAAACACTTCCTTTGGCATGCCCTTTGCAGCCTCACTCCAAACGGGGCTCTCCGCTTCATCCATCCCCTGACTCCATACTAGCACCAACGGGCTGCTAAAGCGTTTCGCAGAAAACACCAAGGAACCTGTTTCTCACTCCAAGCACAAAGCGTGCGCAGCACGAGTCTTGGCACAGCAAAACACTTCCTTTGGCATGCCCTTTGCAGCCTCACTCCAAACGGGGCTCTCCGCTTCATCCATCCCCTGACTCCATACTAGCACCAACGGGCTGCTAAAGCGTTTCGCAGAAAACACCAAGGAACCTGTTTCTCACTCCAAGCACAAAGCGTGCGCAGCACGAGTCTTGGCACAGCAGAACACTTCCTTTGGCATGCCCTTTGCAGCCTCACTCCAAACGGGGCTCTCCGCTTCATCCATCCCCTGACTCCATACTAGCACCAACGGGCTGCTAAAGCGTTTCGCAGAAAACACCAACGAACCTGTTTCTCACTCCAACCACAAAGCGTGCGCAGCACGAGTCTTGGCACAGCAAAACACTTCCTTTGGCATGCCCTTTGCAGCCTCACTCCAAACGGGGCTCTCCGCTTCATCCATCCCCTGACTCCATACTAGCACCAACGGGCTGCTAAAGCGTTTCGCAGAAACACCAAGGAACCTGTTTCTCACTCCAAGCACAAAGCGTGCGCAGCACGAGTCTTGGCACAGCAAAACACTTCTCTTGGCATGCCCATTGCAACCTCACTCCAAACGGGGCTCTCCGCTTCATCCATCCCCTGACTCCATACTAGCACCAACGGGCTGCTAAAGCGTTTCGCAGAAAACACCAAGGAACCTGTTTCTCACTCCAACCACAAAGCGTGCGCAGCACGAGTCTTCGCACAGCAAAACACTTCCTTTGGCATGCCCTTTGCAGCCTCACTCCAAACGGGGCTCTCCGCTTCATCCATCCCCTGACTCCATACTAGCACCAACGGGCTGCTAAAGCGTTTCGCAGAAAACACCAAGGAACCTGTTTCTCACTCCAACCACAAAGCGTGCGCAGCACGAGTCTTCGCACAGCAAAACACTTCCTTTGGCATGCCCTTTGCAGCCTCACTCCAAACGGGGCTCTCCGCTTCATCCATCCCCTGACTCCATACTAGCACCAACGGGCTGCTAAAGCGTTTCGCAGAAAACACCAAGGAACCTGTTTCTCACTCCAACCACAAAGCGTGCGCAGCACGAGTCTTGGCACAGCAAAACACTTCCTTTGGCATGCCCTTTGCAGCCTCACTCCAAACGGGGCTCTCCGCTTCATCCATCCCCTGACTCCATACTAGCACCAACGGGCTGCTAAAGCGTTTCGCAGAAAACACCAACGAACCTGTTTCTCACTCCAAGCACAAAGCGTGCGCAGCACGAGTCTTGGCACAGCAAAACACTTCCTTTGGCATGCCCTTTGCAGCCTCACTCCAAACGGGGCTCTCCGCTTCATCCATCCCCTGACTCCATACTAGCACCAACGGGCTGCTAAAGCGTTTCGCAGAAAACACCAACGAACCTGTTTCTCACTCCAAGCACAAAGCGTGCGCAGCACGAGTCTTGGCACAGCAAAACACTTCCTTTGGCATGCCCTTTGCAGCCTCACTCCAAACGGGGCTCTCCGCTTCATCCATCCCCTGACTCCATACTAGCACCAACGGGCTGCTAAAGTGTTTCGCAGAAAACACCAAGGAACCTGTTTCTAATTCCAACCACAAAGCGTGCGCAGCACGAGTCTTGGCACAGCAGAACACTTCCTTTGGCATGCCCTTTGCAGCCTCACTCCAAACGGGGCTCTCCGCTTCATCCATCCCCTGACTCCATACTAGCACCAACGGGCTGCTAAAGCGTTTCGCAGAAAACACCAAGGAACCTGTTTCTCACTCCAAGCACAAAGCGTGCGCAGCACGAGTCTTGGCACAGCAAAACACTTCCTTTGGCATGCCCTTTGCAGCCTCACTCCAAACGGGGCTCTCCGCTTCATCCATCCCCTGACTCCATACTAGCACCAACGGGCTGCTAAAGCGTTTCGCAGAAAACACCAAGGAAGCTGTTTCTCACTCCAAGCACAAAGCGTGCGCAGCACGAGTCTTGGCACAGCAAAACACTTCCTTTGGCATGCCCTTTGCAGCCTCACTCCAAACGGGGCTCTCCGCTTCATCCATCCCCTGACTCCATACTAGCACCAACGGGCTGCTAAAGCGTTTCGCAGAAAACACCAAGGAACCTGTTTCTCACTCCAACCACAAAGCGTGCGCAGCACGAGTCTTGGCACAGCAGAACACTTCCTTTGGCATGCCCTTTGCAGCCTCACTCCAAACGGGGCTCTCCGCTTCATCCATCCCCTGACTCCATACTAGCACCAACGGGCTGCTAAAGCGTTTCGCAGAAAACACCAAGGAACCTGTTTTTCACTCCAAGCACAAAGCGTGCGCAGCACGAGTCTTGGCACAGCAAAACACTTCCTTTGGCATGCCCTTTGCAGCCTCACTCCAAACGGGGCTCTCCGCTTCATCCATCCCCTGACTCCATACTAGCACCAACGGGCTGCTAAAGCGTTTCGCAGAAAACACCAAGGAACCTGTTTCTCACTCCAAGCACAAAGCGTGCGCAGCACGAGTCTTGGCACAGCAGAACACTTCCTTTAGCATGCCCTTTGCAGCCTCACTCCAAACGGGGCTCTCCGCTTCATCCATCCCCTGACTCCATACTAGCACCAACGGCCTGCTAAAGCGTTTCGCAGAAAACACCAAGGAACCTGTTTCTCACTCCAAGCACAAAGCGTGCGCAGCACGAGTCTTGGCACAGCAAAACACTTCCTTTGGCATGCCCTTTGCAGCCTCACTCCAAACGAGGCTCTCCGCTTCATCCATCCCCTGACTCCATACTAGCACCAACGGGCTGCTAAAGCGTTTCGCAGAAAACACCAAGGAACCTGTTTCTCACTCCAAGCACAAAGCGTGCGCAGCACGAGTCTTCGCACAGCAGAACACTTCCTTTGGCATGCCCTTTGCAGCCTCACTCCAAACGGGGCTCTCCGCTTCATCCATCCCCTGACTCCATACTAGCACCAACGGGCTGCTAAAGCGTTTCGCAGAAAACACCAACGAACCTGTTTCTCACTCCAAGCACAAAGCGTGCGCAGCACGAGTCTTGGCACAGCAAAACACTTCCTTTGGCATGCCCTTTGCAGCCTCACTCCAAACGGGGCTCTCCGCTTCATCCATCCCCTGACTCCATACTAGCACCAACGGGCTGCTAAAGCGTTTCGCAGAAAACACCAACGAACCTGTTTCTCACTCCAAGCACAAAGCGTGCGCAGCACGAGTCTTGGCACAGCAAAACACTTCCTTTGGCATGCCCTTTGCAGCCTCACTCCAAACGGGGCTCTCCGCTTCATCCATCCCCTGACTCCATACTAGCACCAACGGGCTGCTAAAGCGTTTCGCAGAAAACACCAAGGAACCTGTTTCTCACTCCAAGCACAAAGCGTGCGCAGCACGAGTCTTGGCACAGCAAAACACTTCTCTTGGCATGCCCATTGCAACCTCACTCCAAACGGGGCTCTCCGCTTCATCCATCCCCTGACTCCATACTAGCACCAACGGGCTGCTAAAGCGTTTCGCAGAAAACACCAAGGAACCTGTTTCTCACTCCAACCACAAAGCGTGCGCAGCACGAGTCTTCGCACAGCAAAACACTTCCTTTGGCATGCCCTTTGCAGCCTCACTCCAAACGGGGCTCTCCGCTTCATCCATCCCCTGACTCCATACTAGCACCAACGGGCTGCTAAAGCGTTTCGCAGAAAACACCAAGGAACCTGTTTCTCACTCCAAGCACAAAGCGTGCGCAGCACGAGTCTTGGCACAGCAAAACACTTCCTTTGGCATGCCCTTTGCAGCCTCACTCCAAACGGGGCTCTCCGCTTCATCCATCCCCTGACTCCATACTAGCACCAACGGGCTGCTAAAGCGTTTCGCAGAAAACACCAAGGAACCTGTTTCTCACTCCAACCACAAAGCGTGCGCAGCACGAGTCTTGGCACAGCAAAACACTTCCTTTGGCATGCCCTTTGCAGCCTCACTCCAAACGGGGCTCTCCGCTTCATCCATCCCCTGACTCCATACTAGCACCAACGGGCTGCTAAAGCGTTTCGCAGAAAACACCAAGGAACCTGTTTCTCACTCCAAGCACAAAGCGTGCGCAGCACGAGTCTTGGCACAGCAAAACACTTCCTTTGGCATGCCCTTTGCAGCCTCACTCCAAACGGGGCTCTCCGCTTCATCCATCCCCTGACTCCATACTAGCACCAACGGGCTGCTAAAGCGTTTCGCAGAAAACACCAAGGAACCTGTTTCTCACTCCAACCACAAAGCATGCGCAGCACGAGTCTTGGCACAGCAAAACACTTCCTTTGGCATGCCCTTTGCAGCCTCACTCCAAACGGGGCTCTCCGCTTCATCCATCCCCTGACTCCATACTAGCACCAACGGGCTGCTAAAGCGTTTCGCAGAAAACACCAAGGAACCTGTTTCTCACTCCAAGCACAAAGCGTGCGCAGCACGAGTCTTGGCACAGCAGAACACTTCCTTTAGCATGCCCTTTGCAGCCTCACTCCAAACGGGGCTCTCCGCTTCATCCATCCCCTGACTCCATACTAGCACCAACGGGCTGCTAAAGCGTTTCGCAGAAAACACCAACGAACCTGTTTCTCACTCCAAGCACAAAGCGTGCGCAGCACGAGTCTTGGCACAGCAGAACACTTCCTCTCTTGGCATGCCCTTTGCAGCCTCACTCCAAACGGGGCTCTCTGCTTCATCCATCCCCTGACTCCATACTAGCACCAACGGGCTGCTAAAGCGTTTCGCAGAAATCACCAAGGAACCTGTTTCTCACTCCAAGCACAAAGCGTGCGCAGCACGAGTCTTGGCACAGCAAAACACTTCCTTTGGCATGCCCTTTGCAGCCTCACTCCAAACTGGTTCTCCGCTTCATCCATCCCCTGACTCCATACTAGCACCAACGGGCTGCTAAAGCGTTTCGCAGAAAACACCAAGGAACCTGTTTCTCACTCCAAGCACAAAGCGTGCGCAGCACGAGTCTTGGCACAGCAGAACACTTCTCTTGGCATGCCCTTTGCAGCCTCACTCCAAACGGGGCTCTCCGCTTCATCCATCCCCTGACTCCATACTAGCACCAACGGGCTGCTAAAGCGTTTCGCAGAAAACACCAACGAACCTGTTTCTCACTCCAAGCACAAAGCGTGCGCAGCACGAGTCTTGGCACAGCAAAACACTTCCTTTGGCATGCCCTTTGCAGCTTCACTCCAACCGGGGCTCTCCGCTTCATCCATCCCCTGACTCCATACTAGCACCAACGGGCTGCTAAAGCGTTTCGCAGAAAACACCAAGGAACCTGTTTCTCACTCCAACCACAAAGCGTGCGCAGCACGAGTCTTGGCACAGCAAAACACTTCCTTTGGCATGCCCTTTGCAGCCTCACTCCAAACGGGGCTCTCCGCTTCATCCATCCCCTGACTCCATACTAGCACCAACGGGCTGCTAAAGCGTTTCGCAGAAAACACCAAGGAACCTGTTTCTCACTCCAAGCACAAAGCGTGCGCAGCACGAGTCTTGGCACAGCAGAACACTTCTCTTGGCATGCCCTTTGCAGCCTCACTCCAAACGGGGCTCTCCGCTTCATCCATCCCCTGACTCCATACTAGCACCAACGGGCTGCTAAAGCGTTTCGCAGAAATCACCAAGGAACCTGTTTCTCACTCCAAGCACAAAGCGTGCGCAGCACGAGTCTTGGCACAGCAAAACACTTCCTTTGGCATGCCCTTTGCAGCCTCACTCCAAACGGGTTCTCCGCTTCATCCATCCCCTGACTCCATACTAGCACCAACGGGCTGCTAAAGCGTTTCGCAGAAAACACCAAGGAACCTGTTTCTCACTCCAAGCACAAAGCGTGCGCAGCACGAGTCTTGGCACAGCAGAACACTTCTCTTGGCATGCCCTTTGCAGCCTCACTCCAAACGGGGCTCTCCGCTTCATCCATCCCCTGACTCCATACTAGCACCAACGGGCTGCTAAAGCGTTTCGCAGAAAACACCAAGGAACCTGTTTCTCACTCCAAGCACAAAGCGTGCGCAGCACGAGTCTTGGCACAGCAAAACACTTCCTTTGGCATGCCCTTTGCAGCTTCACTCCAACCGGGGCTCTCCGCTTCATCCATCCCCTGACTCCATACTAGCACCAACGGGCTGCTAAAGCGTTTCGCAGAAAACACCAAGGAACCTGTTTCTCACTCCAAGCACAAAGCGTGCGCAGCACGAGTCTTGGCACAGCAAAACACTTCCTTTGGCATGCCCTTTGCAGCTTCACTCCAACCGGGGCTCTCCGCTTCATCCATCCCCTGACTCCATACTAGCACCAACGGGCTGCTAAAGCGTTTCGCAGAAAACACCAACGAACCTGTTTCTCACTCCAACCACAAAGCGTGCGCAGCACGAGTCTTGGCACAGCAAAACACTTCCTTTGGCATGCCCTTTGCAGCCTCACTCCAAACGGGGCTCTCCGCTTCATCCATCCCCTGACTCCATACTAGCACCAACGGGCTGCTAAAGCGTTTCGCAGAAAACACCAAGGAACCTGTTTCTCACTCCAAGCACAAAGCGTGCGCAGCACGAGTCTTGGCACAGCAAAACACTTCCTTTGGCATGCCCTTTGCAGCCTCACTCCAAACGGGGCTCTCCGCTTCATCCATCCCCTGACTCCGTACTAGCACCAACGGGCTGCTAAAGCGTTTCGCAGAAAACACCAAGGAACCTGTTTCTCACTCCAAGCACAAAGCGTGCGCAGCACGAGTCTTGGCACAGCAAAACACTTCCTTTGGCATGCCCTTTGCAGCCTCACTCCAAACGGGGCTCTCCGCTTCATCCATCCCCTGACTCCATACTAGCACCAACGGGCTGCTAAAGCGTTTCGCAGAAAACACCAAGGAACCTGTTTCTCACTCCAAGCACAAAGCGTGCGCAGCACGAGTCTTGGCACAGCAAAACACTTCCTTTGGCATGCCCTTTGCAGCCTCACTCCAAACGGGGCTCTCCGCTTCATCCATCCCCTGACTCCATACTAGCACCAACGGGCTGCTAAAGCGTTTCGCAGAAAACACCAAGGAACCTGTTTCTCACTCCAACCACAAAGCGTGCGCAGCACGAGTCTTGGCACAGCAAAACACTTCCTTTGGCATGCCCTTTGCAGCCTCACTCCAAACGGGGCTCTCCGCTTCATCCATCCCCTGACTCCATACTAGCACCAACGGGCTGCTAAAGCGTTTCGCAGAAAACACCAAGGAACCTGTTTCTCACTCCAAGCACAAAGCGTGCGCAGCACGAGTCTTGGCACAGCAGAACACTTCCTTTGGCATGCCCTTTGCAGCCTCACTCCAAACGGGGCTCTCCGCTTCATCCATCCCCTGACTCCATACTAGCACCAACGGGCTGCTAAAGCGTTTCACAGAAAACACCAAGGAACCTGTTTCTCACTCCAAGCACAAAGCGTGCGCAGCACGAGTCTTGGCACAGCAAAACACTTCCTTTGGCATGCCCTTTGCAGCCTCACTCCAAACGGGGCTCTCCGCTTCATCCATCCCCTGACTCCATACTAGCACCAACGGGCTGCTAAAGCGTTTCACAGAAAACACCAAGGAACCTGTTTCTCACTCCAAGCACAAAGCGTGCGCAGCACGAGTCTTGGCACAGCAAAACACTTCCTTTGGCATGCCCTTTGCAGCCTCACTCCAAACGGGGCTCTCCGCTTCATCCATCCCCTGACTCCATACTAGCACCACGGGCTGCTAAAGCGTTTCGCAGAAAACACCAAGGAACCTGTTTCTCACTCCAAGCACAAAGCGTGCGCAGCACGAGTCTTGGCACAGCAAATCACTTCCTTTGGCATGCCCTTTGCAGCCTCACTCCAAACGGGGCTCTCCGCTTCATCCATCCCCTGACTCCATACTAGCACCAACGGGCTGCTAAAGCGTTTCGCAGAAAACACCAAGGAACCTGTTTCTCACTCCAAGCACAAAGCGTGCGCAGCACGAGTCTTGGCACAGCAAAACACTTCCTTTGGCATGCCCTTTGCAGCCTCACTCCAAACGGGGCTCTCCGCTTCATCCATCCCCTGACTCCATACTAGCACCAACGGGCTGCTAAAGCGTTTCGCAGAAAACACCAAGGAACCTGTTTCTCACTCCAAGCACAAAGCGTGCGCAGCACGAGTCTTGGCACAGCAAAACACTTCTCTTGGCATGCCCTTTGCAGCCTCACTCCAAACGGGGCTCTCCGCTTCATCCATCCCCTGACTCCATACTAGCACCAACGGGCTGCTAAAGCGTTTCGCAGAAAATACCAACGAACCTGTTTCTCACTCCAAGCACAAAGCGTGCGGAGCACGAGTCTTGGCACAGCAAAACACTTCCTTTGGCATGCCCTTTGCAGCCTCACTCCAAACGGGGCTCTCCGCTTCATCCATCCCCTGACTCCATACTAGCACCACGGGCTGCTAAAGCGTTTCGCAGAAAACACCAAGGAACCTGTTTCTCACTCCAAGCACAAAGCGTGCGCAGCACGAGTCTTGGCACAGCAAATCACTTCCTTTGGCATGCCCTTTGCAGCCTCACTCCAAACGGGGCTCTCCGCTTCATCCATCCCCTGACTCCATACTAGCACCAACGGGCTGCTAAAGCGTTTCGCAGAAAACACCAAGGAACCTGTTTCTCACTCCAAGCACAAAGCGTGCGCAGCACGAGTCTTGGCACAGCAAAACACTTCCTTTGGCATGCCCTTTGCAGCCTCACTCCAAACGGGGCTCTCCGCTTCATCCATCCCCTGACTCCATACTAGCACCAACGGGCTGCTAAAGCGTTTCGCAGAAAACACCAAGGAACCTGTTTCTCACTCCAAGCACAAAGCGTGCGCAGCACGAGTCTTGGCACAGCAAAACACTTCTCTTGGCATGCCCTTTGCAGCCTCACTCCAAACGGGGCTCTCCGCTTCATCCATCCCCTGACTCCATACTAGCACCAACGGGCTGCTAAAGCGTTTCGCAGAAAACACCAACGAACCTGTTTCTCACTCCAAGCACAAAGCGTGCGCAGCACGAGTCTTGGCACAGCAAAACACTTCCTTTGGCATGCCCTTTGCAGCCTCACTCCAAACGGGGCTCTCCGCTTCATCCATCCCCTTACTTCATACTAGCACCAACGGGCTGCTAAAGCGTTTCGCAGAAAACACCAAGGAACCTGTTTCTCACTCCAAGCACAAAGCGTGCGCAGCACGAGTCTTGGCACAGCAAAACACTTCCTTTGGCATGCCCTTTGCAGCCTCACTCCAAACGGGTTCTCCGCTTCATCCATCCCCTGACTCCATACTAGAACCAACGGGCTGCTAAAGCGTTTCGCAGAAAACACCAAGGAACCTGTTTCTCACTCCAAGCACAAAGCGTGCGCAGCACGAGTCTTGGCACAGCAGAACACTTCTCTTGGCATGCCCTTTGCAGCCTCACTCCAAACGGGGCTCTCCGCTTCATCCATCCCCTGACTCCATACTAGCACCAACGGGCTGCTAAAGCGTTTCGCAGAAAACACCAAGGAACCTGTTTCTCACTCCAAGCAAAAAGCGTGCGCAGCACGAGTCTTGGCACAGCAAAACACTTCCTTTGGCATGCCCTTTGCAGCTTCACTCCAACCGGGGCTCTCCGCTTCATCCATCCCCTGACTCCATACTAGCACCAACGGCCTGCTAAAGCGTTTCGCAGAAAACACCAAGGAACCTGTTTCTCACTCCAACCACAAAGCATGCGCAGCACGAGTCTTGGCACAGCAAAACACTTCCTTTGGCATGCCCTTTGCAGCCTCACTCCAAACGGGGCTCTCCGCTTCATCCATCCCCTGACTCCATACTAGCACCAACGGGCTGCTAAAGCGTTTCGCAGAAAACACCAAGGAACCTGTTTCTCACTCCAAGCACAAAGCGTGCGCAGCACGAGTCTTGGCACAGCAAAACACTTCCTTTGGCATGCCCTTTGCAGCCTCACTCCAAACGGGGCTCTCCGCTTCATCCATCCCCTGACTCCATACTAGCACCAACGGGCTGCTAAAGCGTTTCGCAGAAAACACCAAGGAACCTGTTTCTCACTCCAAGCACAAAGCGTGCGCAGCACGAGTCTTGGCACAGCAAAACACTTCCTTTGGCATGCCCTTTGCAGCCTCACTCCAAACGGGGCTCTCCGCTTCATCCATCCCCTGACTCCATACTAGCACCAACGGGCTGCTAAAGCGTTTCGCAGAAAACACCAAGGAACCTGTTTCTCACTCCAAGCACAAAGCGTGCGCAGCACGAGTCTTGGCACAGCAGAACACTTCTCTTGGCATGCCCTTTGCAGCCTCACTCCAAACGGGGCTCTCCGCTTCATCCATCCCCTGACTCCATACTAGCACCAACGGGCTGCTAAAGCGTTTCGCAGAAAACACCAAGGAACCTGTTTCTCACTCCAAGCACAAAGCGTGCGCAGCACGAGTCTTGGCACAGCAAAACACTTCCTTTGGCATGCCCTTTGCAGCTTCACTCCAACCGGGGCTCTCCGCTTCATCCATCCCCTGACTCCATACTAGCACCAACGGGCTGCTAAAGCGTTTCGCAGAAAACACCAAGGAACCTGTTTCTCACTCCAAGCACAAAGCGTGCGCAGCACGAGTCTTGGCACAGCAAAACACTTCCTTTGGCATGCCCTTTGCAGCTTCACTCCAACCGGGGCTCTCCGCTTCATCCATCCCCTGACTCCATACTAGCACCAACGGGCTGCTAAAGCGTTTCGCAGAAAACACCAACGAACCTGTTTCTCACTCCAACCACAAAGCGTGCGCAGCACGAGTCTTGGCACAGCAAAACACTTCCTTTGGCATGCCCTTTGCAGCCTCACTCCAAACGGGGCTCTCCGCTTCATCCATCCCCTGACTCCATACTAGCACCAACGGGCTGCTAAAGCGTTTCGCAGAAAACACCAAGGAACCTGTTTCTCACTCCAAGCACAAAGCGTGCGCAGCACGAGTCTTGGCACAGCAAAACACTTCCTTTGGCATGCCCTTTGCAGCCTCACTCCAAACGGGGCTCTCCGCTTCATCCATCCCCTGACTCCGTACTAGCACCAACGGGCTGCTAAAGCGTTTCGCAGAAAACACCAAGGAACCTGTTTCTCACTCCAAGCACAAAGCGTGCGCAGCACGAGTCTTGGCACAGCAAAACACTTCCTTTGGCATGCCCTTTGCAGCCTCACTCCAAACGGGGCTCTCCGCTTCATCCATCCCCTGACTCCATACTAGCACCAACGGGCTGCTAAAGCGTTTCGCAGAAAACACCAAGGAACCTGTTTCTCACTCCAAGCACAAAGCGTGCGCAGCACGAGTCTTGGCACAGCAAAACACTTCCTTTGGCATGCCCTTTGCAGCCTCACTCCAAACGGGGCTCTCCGCTTCATCCATCCCCTGACTCCATACTAGCACCAACGGGCTGCTAAAGCGTTTCGCAGAAAACACCAAGGAACCTGTTTCTCACTCCAACCACAAAGCGTGCGCAGCACGAGTCTTGGCACAGCAAAACACTTCCTTTGGCATGCCCTTTGCAGCCTCACTCCAAACGGGGCTCTCCGCTTCATCCATCCCCTGACTCCATACTAGCACCAACGGGCTGCTAAAGCGTTTCGCAGAAAACACCAAGGAACCTGTTTCTCACTCCAAGCACAAAGCGTGCGCAGCACGAGTCTTGGCACAGCAGAACACTTCCTTTGGCATGCCCTTTGCAGCCTCACTCCAAACGGGGCTCTCCGCTTCATCCATCCCCTGACTCCATACTAGCACCAACGGGCTGCTAAAGCGTTTCACAGAAAACACCAAGGAACCTGTTTCTCACTCCAAGCACAAAGCGTGCGCAGCACGAGTCTTGGCACAGCAAAACACTTCCTTTGGCATGCCCTTTGCAGCCTCACTCCAAACGGGGCTCTCCGCTTCATCCATCCCCTGACTCCATACTAGCACCAACGGGCTGCTAAAGCGTTTCACAGAAAACACCAAGGAACCTGTTTCTCACTCCAAGCACAAAGCGTGCGCAGCACGAGTCTTGGCACAGCAAAACACTTCCTTTGGCATGCCCTTTGCAGCCTCACTCCAAACGGGGCTCTCCGCTTCATCCATCCCCTGACTCCATACTAGCACCACGGGCTGCTAAAGCGTTTCGCAGAAAACACCAAGGAACCTGTTTCTCACTCCAAGCACAAAGCGTGCGCAGTACGAGTCTTGGCACAGCAAATCACTTCCTTTGGCATGCCCTTTGCAGCCTCACTCCAAACGGGGCTCTCCGCTTCATCCATCCCCTGACTCCATACTAGCACCAACGGGCTGCTAAAGCGTTTCGCAGAAAACACCAAGGAACCTGTTTCTCACTCCAAGCACAAAGCGTGCGCAGCACGAGTCTTGGCACAGCAAAACACTTCCTTTGGCATGCCCTTTGCAGCCTCACTCCAAACGGGGCTCTCCGCTTCATCCATCCCCTGACTCCATACTAGCACCAACGGGCTGCTAAAGCGTTTCGCAGAAAACACCAAGGAACCTGTTTCTCACTCCAAGCACAAAGCGTGCGCAGCACGAGTCTTGGCACAGCAAAACACTTCTCTTGGCATGCCCTTTGCAGCCTCACTCCAAACGGGGCTCTCCGCTTCATCCATCCCCTGACTCCATACTAGCACCAACGGGCTGCTAAAGCGTTTCGCAGAAAACACCAACGAACCTGTTTCTCACTCCAAGCACAAAGCGTGCGCAGCACGAGTCTTGGCACAGCAAAACACTTCCTTTGGCATGCCCTTTGCAGCCTCACTCCAAACGGGGCTCTCCGCTTCATCCATCCCCTTACTTCATACTAGCACCAACGGGCTGCTAAAGCGTTTCGCAGAAAACACCAAGGAACCTGTTTCTCACTCCAAGCACAAAGCGTGCGCAGCACGAGTCTTGGCACAGCAAAACACTTCCTTTGGCATGCCCTTTGCAGCCTCACTCCAAACGGGTTCTCCGCTTCATCCATCCCCTGACTCCATACTAGAACCAACGGGCTGCTAAAGCGTTTCGCAGAAAACACCAAGGAACCTGTTTCTCACTCCAAGCACAAAGCGTGCGCAGCACGAGTCTTGGCACAGCAGAACACTTCTCTTGGCATGCCCTTTGCAGCCTCACTCCAAACGGGGCTCTCCGCTTCATCCATCCCCTGACTCCATACTAGCACCAACGGGCTGCTAAAGCGTTTCGCAGAAAACACCAAGGAACCTGTTTCTCACTCCAAGCAAAAAGCGTGCGCAGCACGAGTCTTGGCACAGCAAAACACTTCCTTTGGCATGCCCTTTGCAGCTTCACTCCAACCGGGGCTCTCCGCTTCATCCATCCCCTGACTCCATACTAGCACCAACGGGCTGCTAAAGCGTTTCGCAGAAAACACCAAGGAACCTGTTTCTCACTCCAACCACAAAGCATGCGCAGCACGAGTCTTGGCACAGCAAAACACTTCCTTTGGCATGCCCTTTGCAGCCTCACTCCAAACGGGGCTCTCCGCTTCATCCATCCCCTGACTCCATACTAGCACCAACGGGCTGCTAAAGCGTTTCGCAGAAAACACCAAGGAACCTGTTTCTCACTCCAAGCACAAAGCGTGCGCAGCACGAGTCTTGGCACAGCAAAACACTTCCTTTGGCATGCCCTTTGCAGCCTCACTCCAAACGGGGCTCTCCGCTTCATCCATCCCCTGACTCCATACTAGCACCAACGGGCTGCTAAAGCGTTTCGCAGAAAACACCAAGGAACCTGTTTCTCACTCCAAGCACAAAGCGTGCGCAGCACGAGTCTTGGCACAGCAAAACACTTCCTTTGGCATGCCCTTTGCAGCCTCACTCCAAACGGGGCTCTCCGCTTCATCCATCCCCTGACTCCATACTAGCACCAACGGGCTGCTAAAGCGTTTCGCAGAAAACACCAAGGAACCTGTTTCTCACTCCAAGCACAAAGCGTGCGCAGCACGAGTCTTGGCACAGCAAAACACTTCCTTTGGCATGCCCTTTGCAGCCTCACTCCAAACGGGGCTCTCCGCTTCATCCATCCCCTGACTCCATACTAGCACCAACGGGCTGCTAAAGCGTTTCGCAGAAAACACCAAGGAACCTGTTTCTCACTCCAAGCACAAAGCGTGCGCAGCACGAGTCTTGGCACAGCAAAACACTTCTCTTGGCATGCCCTTTGCAGCCTCACTCCAAACGGGGCTCTCCGCTTCATCCATCCCCTGACTCCATACTAGCACCAACGGGCTGCTAAAGCGTTTCGCAGAAAACACCAAGGAACCTGTTTCTCACTCCAAGCACAAAGCGTGCGCAGCACGAGTCTTGGCACAGCAAAACACTTCTCTTGGCATGCCCTTTGCAGCCTCACTCCAAACGGGGCTCTCCGCTTCATCCATCCCCTGACTCCATACTAGCACCAACGGGCTGCTAAAGCGTTTCGCAGAAAACACCAACGAACCTGTTTCTCACTCCAAGCACAAAGCGTGCGCAGCACGAGTCTTGGCACAGCAAAACACTTCCTTTGGCATGCCCTTTGCAGCCTCACTCCAAACGGGGCTCTCCGCTTCATCCATCCCCTGACTCCATACTAGCACCAACGGGCTGCTAAAGCGTTTCGCAGAAAACACCAAGGAACCTGTTTCTCACTCCAAGCACAAAGCGTGCGCAGCACGAGTCTTGGCACAGCAAAACACTTCCTTTGGCATGCCCTTTGCAGCCTCACTCCAAACGGGGCTCTCCGCTTCATCCATCCCCTGACTCCATACTAGCACCAACGGGCTGCTAAAGCGTTTCGCAGAAAACACCAACGAACCTGTTTCTCACTCCAAGCACAAAGCGTGCGCAGCACGAGTCTTGGCACAGCAAAACACTTCTCTTGGCATGCCCTTTGCAGCCTCACTCCAAACGGGGCTCTCCGCTTCATCCATCCCCTGACTCCATACTAGCACCAACGGGCTGCTAAAGCGTTTCGCAGAAAACACCAAGGAACCTGTTTCTCACTCCAAGCACAAAGCGTGCGCAGCACGAGTCTTGGCACAGCAAAACACTTCCTTTGGCATGCCCTTTGCAGCCTCACTCCAAACGGGGCTCTCCGCTTCATCCATCCCCTGACTCCATACTAGCACCAACGGGCTGCTAAAGCGTTTCGCAGAAAACACCAAGGAACCTGTTTCTCACTCCAAGCACAAAGCGTGCGCAGCACGAGTCTTGGCACAGCAAAACACTTCCTTTGGCATGCCCTTTGCAGCCTCACTCCAAACGGGGCTCTCCGCTTCATCCATCCCCTGACTCCATACTAGCACCAACGGGCTGCTAAAGCGTTTCGCAGAAAACACCAACGAACCTGTTTCTCACTCCAAGCACAAAGCGTGCGCAGCACGAGTCTTGGCACAGCAAAACACTTCCCTTGGCATGCCCTTTGCAGCCTCACTCCAAACGGGGCTCTCCGCTTCATCCATCCCCTGACTCCATACTAGCACCAACGGGCTGCTAAAGCGTTTCGCAGAAAACACCAAGGAACCTGTTTCTCACTCCAAGCACAAAGCGTGCGCAGCACGAGTCTTGGCACAGCAAAACACTTCCTTTGGCATGCCCTTTGCAGCCTCACTCCAAACGGGCTCTCCGCTTCATCCATCCCCTGACTCCATACTAGCACCAACGGGCTGCTAAAGCGTTTCG
>NW_028289363.1:0-12895 GCF_059628265.1 Tinamus guttatus
GGCATGCCAAGGGAAGTGTTTTGCTGTGCAAGACTCGTGCTGCGCACGCTTTGTGCTTGGAGTGAGAAACAGGTTCCTTGGTGTTTTCTGCGAAACGCTTTAGCAGCCCGTTGGTGCTAGTATGGAGTCAGGGGATGGATGAAGCGGAGAGCCCCGTTTGGAGTGAGGTTGCAAAGGGCATGCCAAAGGAAGTGTTTTGCTGTGCCAAGACTCGTGCTGCGCACGCTTTGTGCTTGGAGTGAGAAACAGGTTCCTTGGTGTTTTCTGCGAAACGCTTTAGCAGCCCGTTGGTGCTAGTATGGAGTCAGGGGATGGATGAAGCGGAGAGCCCCGTTTGGAGTGAGGCTGCAAAGGGCATGCCAAAGGAAGTGTTTTGCTGTGCCAAGACTCGTGCTGCGCACGCTTTGTGGTTGGAGTGAGAAACAGGTTCCTTGGTGTTTTCTGCGAAACGCTTTAGCAGCCCGTTGGTGCTAGTATGGAGTCAGGGGATGGATGAAGCGGAGAGCCCCGTTTGGAGTGAGGCTGCAAAGGGCATGCCAAAGGAAGTGTTTTGCTGTGCTAAGACTCGTGCTGCGCACGCTTTGTGGTTGGAGTGAGAAACAGGTTCCTTGGTGTTTTCTGCGAAACGCTTTAGCAGCCCGTTGGTGCTAGTATGGAGTCAGGGATGGATGAAGCGGAGAGCCCCGTTTGGAGTGAGGCTGCAAAGGGCATGCCAAAGGAAGTGTTTTGCTGTGCCAAGACTCGTGCTGCGCACACTTTGTGGTTGGAGTGAGAAACAGGTTCCTTGGTGTTTTCTGCGAAACGCTTTAGCAGGCCGTTGGTGCTAGTATGGAGTCAGGGGATGGATGAAGCGGAGAGCCCCGTTTGGAGTGAGGCTGCAAAGGGCATGCCAAAGGAAGTGTTCTGCTGTGCCAAGACTCGTGCTGCGCACGCTTTGTGCTTGGAGTGAGAAACAGGTTCCTTGGTGTTTTCTGCGAAACGCTTTAGCAGCCCGTTGGTGCTAGTATGGAGTCAGGGGATGGATGAAGCGGAGAGCCCCGTTTGGAGTGAGGCTGCAAAGGGCATGCCAAAGGAAGTGTTTTGCTGTGCCAAGACTCGTGCTGCGCACGCTTTGTGCTTGGAGTGAGAAACAGGTTCCTTGGTGTTTTCTGCGAAACGCTTTAGCAGCCCGTTGGTGCTAGTATGGAGTCAGGGGATGGATGAAGCGGAGAACCCCGTTTGGAGTGAGGCTGCAAAGGGCATGCCAAAGGAAGTGTTCTGCTGTGCCAAGACTCGTGCTGCGCACGCTTTGTGGTTGGAGTGAGAAACAGGTTCCTTGGTGTTTTCTGCGAAACGCTTTAGCAGGCCGTTGGTGCTAGTATGGAGTCAGGGGATGGATGAAGCGGAGAACCCCGTTTGGAGTGAGGCTGCAAAGGGCATGCCAAAGGAAGTGTTCTTGCTGTGCCAAGACTCGTGCTGCGCACGCTTTGTGCTTGGAGTGAGAAACAGGTTCCTTGGTGTTTTCTGCGAAACGCTTTAGCAGCCCGTTGGTGCTAGTATGGAGTCAGGGGATGGATGAAGCGGAGAGCCCCGTTTGGAGTGAGGCTGCAAAGGGCATGCCAAAGGAAGTGTTTTGCTGTGCCAAGACTCGTGCTGCGCACGCTTTGTGCTTGGAGTGAGAAACAGGTTCCTTGGTGTTTTCTGCGAAACGCTTTAGCAGCCCGTTGGTGCTAGTATGGAGTCAGGGGATGGATGAAGCGGAGAGCCCCGTTTGGAGTGAGGCTGCAAAGGGCATGCCAAGGGAAGTGTTCTGCTGTGCCAAGACTCGTGCTGCGCACGCTTTGTGCTTGGAGTGAGAAACAGGTTCCTTGGTGTTTTCTGCGAAACGCTTTAGCAGCCCGTTGGTGCTAGTATGGAGTCAGGGGATGGATGAAGCGGAGAGCCCCGTTTGGAGTGAGGCTGCAAAGGGCATGCCAAAGGAAGTGTTTTGCTGTGCCAAGACTCGTGCTGCGCACGCTTTGTGCTTGGAGTGAGAAACAGGTTCCTTGGTGTTTTCTGCGAAACGCTTTAGCAGGCCGTTGGTGCTAGTATGGAGTCAGGGGATGGATGAAGCGGAGAACCCCGTTTGGAGTGAGGCTGCAAAGGGCATGCCAAAGGAAGTGTTCTGCTGTGCCAAGACTCGTGCTGCGCACGCTTTGTGGTTGGAGTGAGAAACAGGTTCCTTGGTGTTTTCTGCGAAACGCTTTAGCAGCCCGTTGGTGCTAGTATGGAGTCAGGGGATGGATGAAGCGGAGAACCCCGTTTGGAGTGAGGCTGCAAAGGGCATGCCAAAGGAAGTGTTTTGCTGTGCCAAGACTCGTGCTGCGCACGCTTTGTGCTTGGAGTGAGAAACAGGTTCCTTGGTGTTTTCTGCGAAACGCTTTAGCAGCCCGTTGGTGCTAGTATGGAGTCAGGGGATGGATGAAGCGGAGAGCCCCATTTGGAGTGAGGCTGCAAAGGGCATGCCAAAGGAAGTGTTTTGCTGTGCCAAGACTCGTGCTGCGCACGCTTTGTGCTTGGAGCGAGAAACAGGTTCCTTGGTGTTTTCTGCGAAACGCTTTAGCAGCCCGTTGGTGCTAGTATGGAGTCAGGGGATGGATGAAGCGGAGAGCCCCGTTTGGAGTGAGGCTGCAAAGGGCATGCCAAGGGAAGTGTTTTGCTGTGCCAAGACTCGTGCTGCGCACGCTTTGTGCTTGGAGTGAGAAACAGGTTCCTTGGTGTTTTCTGCGAAACGCTTTAGCAGGCCGTTGGTGCTAGTATGGAGTCAGGGGATGGATGAAGCGGAGAGCCCCGTTTGGAGTGAGGCTGCAAAGGGCATGCCAAAGGAAGTGTTTTGCTGTGCCAAGACTCGTGCTGCGCACGCTTTGTGCTTGGAGTGAGAAACAGGTTCCTTGGTGTTTTCTGCGAAACGCTTTAGCAGGCCGTTGGTGCTAGTATGGAGTCAGGGGATGGATGAAGCGGAGAACCCCGTTTGGAGTGAGGCTGCAAAGGGCATGCCAAAGGAAGTGTTCTGCTGTGCCAAGACTCGTGCTGCGCACGCTTTGTGCTTGGAGTGAGAAACAGGTTCCTTGGTGTTTTCTGCGAAACGCTTTAGCAGCCCGTTGGTGCTAGTATGGAGTCAGGGGATGGATGAAGCGGAGAACCCCGTTTGGAGTGAGGCTGCAAAGGGCATGCCAAAGGAAGTGTTCTGCTGTGCCAAGACTCGTGCTGCGCACGCTTTGTGCTTGGAGTGAGAAACAGGTTCCTTGGTGTTTTCTGCGAAACGCTTTAGCAGCCCGTTGGTGCTAGTATGGAGTCAGGGGATGGATGAAGCGGAGAGCCCCGTTTGGAGTGAGGCTGCAAAGGGCATGCCAAAGGAAGTGTTTTGCTGTGCCAAGACTCGTGCTGCGCACGCTTTGTGCTTGGAGTGAGAAACAGGTTCCTTGGTGTTTTCTGCGAAACGCTTTAGCAGCCCGTTGGTGCTAGTATGGAGTCAGGGGATGGATGAAGCGGAGAGCCCCGTTTGGAGTGAGGTTGCAAAGGGCATGCCAAAGGAAGTGTTTTGCTGTGCCAAGACTCGTGCTGCGCACGCTTTGTGGTTGGAGTGAGAAACAGGTTCCTTGGTGTTTTCTGCGAAACACTTTAGCAGCCCGTTGGTGCTAGTATGGAGTCAGGGGATGGATGAAGCGGAGAGCCCCGTTTGGAGTGAGGCTGCAAAGGGCATGCCAAAGGAAGTGTTTTGCTGTGCCAAGACTCGTGCTGCGCACGCTTTGTGCTTGGAGTGAGAAACAGGTTCCTTGGTGTTTTCTACGAAACGCTTTAGCAGGCCGTTGGTGCTAGCATGGAGTCAGGGGATGGATGAAGCGGAGAACCCCGTTTGGAGTGAGGCTGCAAAGGGCATGCCAAAGGAAGTGTTCTGCTGTGCCAAGACTCGTGCTGCGCACGCTTTGTGGTTGGAGTGAGAAACAGGTTCCTTGGTGTTTTCTGCGAAACGCTTTAGCAGCCCGTTGGTGCTAGTATGGAGTCAGGGGATGGATGAAGCGGAGAGCCCCGTTTGGAGTGAGGCTGCAAAGGGCATGCCAAAGGAAGTGTTTTGCTGTGCCAAGACTCGTGCTGCGCACGCTTTGTGCTTGGAGTGAGAAACAGGTTCCTTGGTGTTTTCTGCGAAACGCTTTAGCAGCCCGTTGGTGCTAGTATGGAGTCAGGGGATGGATGAAGCGGAGAGCCCCATTTGGAGTGAGGCTGCAAAGGGCATGCCAAAGGAAGTGTTTTGCTGTGCCAAGACTCGTGCTGCGCACGCTTTGTGCTTGGAGCGAGAAACAGGTTCCTTGGTGTTTTCTGCGAAACGCTTTAGCAGCCCGTTGGTGCTAGTATGGAGTCAGGGGATGGATGAAGCGGAGAGCCCCGTTTGGAGTGAGGCTGCAAAGGGCATGCCAAGGGAAGTGTTTTGCTGTGCCAAGACTCGTGCTGCGCACGCTTTGTGCTTGGAGTGAGAAACAGGTTCCTTGGTGTTTTCTGCGAAACGCTTTAGCAGCCCGTTGGTGCTAGTATGGAGTCAGGGGATGGATGAAGCGGAGAGCCCCGTTTGGAGTGAGGTTGCAAAGGGCATGCCAAAGGAAGTGTTTTGCTGTGCCAAGACTCGTGCTGCGCACGCTTTGTGCTTGGAGTGAGAAACAGGTTCCTTGGTGTTTTCTGCGAAACGCTTTAGCAGCCCGTTGGTGCTAGTATGGAGTCAGGGGATGGATGAAGCGGAGAGCCCCGTTTGGAGTGAGGCTGCAAAGGGCATGCCAAAGGAAGTGTTTTGCTGTGCCAAGACTCGTGCTGCGCACGCTTTGTGCTTGGAGTGAGAAACAGGTTCCTTGGTGTTTTCTGCGAAACGCTTTAGCAGCCCGTTGGTGCTAGTATGGAGTCAGGGGATGGATGAAGCGGAGAGCCCCGTTTGGAGTGAGGCTGCAAAGGGCATGCCAAAGGAAGTGTTCTGCTGTGCCAAGACTCGTGCTGCGCACGCTTTGTGCTTGGAGTGAGAAACAGGTTCCTTGGTGTTTTCTGCGAAACGCTTTAGCAGCCCGTTGGTGCTAGTATGGAGTCAGGGGATGGATGAAGCGGAGAGCCCCGTTTGGAGTGAGGCTGCAAAGGGCATGCCAAAGGAAGTGTTTTGCTGTGCCAAGACTCGTGCTGCGCACGCTTTGTGCTTGGAGTGAGAAACAGGTTCCTTGGTGTTTTCTGCGAAACGCTTTAGCAGCCCGTTGGTGCTAGTATGGAGTCAGGGGATGGATGAAGCGGAGAGCCCCGTTTGGAGTGAGGTTGCAAAGGGCATGCCAAAGGAAGTGTTTTGCTGTGCCAAGACTCGTGCTGCGCACGCTTTGTGCTTGGAGTGAGAAACAGGTTCCTTGGTGTTTTCTGCGAAACGCTTTAGCAGCCCGTTGGTGCTAGTATGGAGTCAGGGGATGGATGAAGCGGAGAGCCCCGTTTGGAGTGAGGCTGCAAAGGGCATGCCAAAGGAAGTGTTTTGCTGTGCCAAGACTCGTGCTGCGCACGCTTTGTGCTTGGAGTGAGAAACAGGTTCCTTGGTGTTTTCTGCGAAACGCTTTAGCAGCCCGTTGGTGCTAGTATGGAGTCAGGGGATGGATGAAGCGGAGAGCCCCGTTTGGAGTGAGGCTGCAAAGGGCATGCCAAAGGAAGTGTTCTGCTGTGCCAAGACTCGTGCTGCGCACGCTTTGTGCTTGGAGTGAGAAACAGGTTCCTTGGTGTTTTCTGCGAAACGCTTTAGCAGCCCGTTGGTGCTAGTATGGAGTCAGGGGATGGATGAAGCGGAGAGCCCCGTTTGGAGTGAGGCTGCAAAGGGCATGCCAAAGGAAGTGTTTTGCTGTGCCAAGACTCGTGCTGCGCACGCTTTGTGCTTGGAGTGAGAAACAGGTTCCTTGGTGTTTTCTGCGAAACGCTTTAGCAGC
The DNA here is from genome assembly GCF_059628265.1 of Tinamus guttatus. Taxonomy (NCBI): domain Eukaryota; kingdom Metazoa; phylum Chordata; class Aves; order Tinamiformes; family Tinamidae; genus Tinamus; species Tinamus guttatus. The sequence continues at coordinate 5,949 of NW_028289363.1, forward strand.
CCGTTGGTGCTAGTATGGAGTCAGGGGATGGATGAATCGGAGAACCCCGTTTGGAGTGAGGCTGCAAAGGGCATGCCAAAGGAAGTGTTTTGCTGTGCCAAGACTCGTGCTGCGCACGCTTTGTGCTTGGAGCGAGAAACAGGTTCCTTGGTGTTTTCTGCGAAACGCTTTAGCAGCCCGTTGGTGCTAGTATGGAGTCAGGGGATGGATGAAGCGGAGAGCCCCGTTTGGAGTGAGGCTGCAAAGGGCATGCCAAGGGAAGTGTTTTGCTGTGCCAAGACTCGTGCTGCGCACGCTTTGTGCTTGGAGTGAGAAACAGGTTCCTTGGTGTTTTCTGCGAAACGCTTTAGCAGCCCGTTGGTGCTAGTATGGAGTCAGGGGATGGATGAAGCGGAGAGCCCCATTTGGAGTGAGGCTGCAAAGGGCATGCCAAAGGAAGTGTTTTGCTGTGCCAAGACTCGTGCTGCGCACGCTTTGTGCTTGGAGCGAGAAACAGGTTCCTTGGTGTTTTCTGCGAAACGCTTTAGCAGCCCGTTGGTGCTAGTATGGAGTCAGGGGATGGATGAAGCGGAGAGCCCCGTTTGGAGTGAGGCTGCAAAGGGCATGCCAAGGGAAGTGTTTTGCTGTGCCAAGACTCGTGCTGCGCACGCTTTGTGCTTGGAGTGAGAAACAGGTTCCTTGGTGTTTTCTGCGAAACGCTTTAGCAGCCCGTTGGTGCTAGTATGGAGTCAGGGGATGGATGAAGCGGAGAGCCCCGTTTGGAGTGAGGTTGCAAAGGGCATGCCAAAGGAAGTGTTTTGCTGTGCCAAGACTCGTGCTGCGCACGCTTTGTGCTTGGAGTGAGAAACAGGTTCCTTGGTGTTTTCTGCGAAACGCTTTAGCAGCCCGTTGGTGCTAGTATGGAGTCAGGGGATGGATGAAGCGGAGAGCCCCGTTTGGAGTGAGGCTGCAAAGGGCATGCCAAAGGAAGTGTTTTGCTGTGCCAAGACTCGTGCTGCGCACGCTTTGTGCTTGGAGTGAGAAACAGGTTCCTTGGTGTTTTCTGCGAAACGCTTTAGCAGCCCGTTGGTGCTAGTATGGAGTCAGGGGATGGATGAAGCGGAGAGCCCCGTTTGGAGTGAGGCTGCAAAGGGCATGCCAAAGGAAGTGTTCTGCTGTGCCAAGACTCGTGCTGCGCACGCTTTGTGCTTGGAGTGAGAAACAGGTTCCTTGGTGTTTTCTGCGAAACGCTTTAGCAGCCCGTTGGTGCTAGTATGGAGTCAGGGGATGGATGAAGCGGAGAGCCCCGTTTGGAGTGAGGCTGCAAAGGGCATGCCAAAGGAAGTGTTTTGCTGTGCCAAGACTCGTGCTGCGCACGCTTTGTGCTTGGAGTGAGAAACAGGTTCCTTGGTGTTTTCTGCGAAACGCTTTAGCAGCCCGTTGGTGCTAGTATGGAGTCAGGGGATGGATGAAGCGGAGAGCCCCGTTTGGAGTGAGGTTGCAAAGGGCATGCCAAAGGAAGTGTTTTGCTGTGCCAAGACTCGTGCTGCGCACGCTTTGTGCTTGGAGTGAGAAACAGGTTCCTTGGTGTTTTCTGCGAAACGCTTTAGCAGCCCGTTGGTGCTAGTATGGAGTCAGGGGATGGATGAAGCGGAGAGCCCCGTTTGGAGTGAGGCTGCAAAGGGCATGCCAAAGGAAGTGTTTTGCTGTGCCAAGACTCGTGCTGCGCACGCTTTGTGCTTGGAGTGAGAAACAGGTTCCTTGGTGTTTTCTGCGAAACGCTTTAGCAGCCCGTTGGTGCTAGTATGGAGTCAGGGGATGGATGAAGCGGAGAGCCCCGTTTGGAGTGAGGCTGCAAAGGGCATGCCAAAGGAAGTGTTCTGCTGTGCCAAGACTCGTGCTGCGCACGCTTTGTGCTTGGAGTGAGAAACAGGTTCCTTGGTGTTTTCTGCGAAACGCTTTAGCAGCCCGTTGGTGCTAGTATGGAGTCAGGGGATGGATGAAGCGGAGAGCCCCGTTTGGAGTGAGGCTGCAAAGGGCATGCCAAAGGAAGTGTTTTGCTGTGCCAAGACTCGTGCTGCGCACGCTTTGTGCTTGGAGTGAGAAACAGGTTCCTTGGTGTTTTCTGCGAAACGCTTTAGCAGCCCGTTGGTGCTAGTATGGAGTCAGGGGATGGATGAATCGGAGAACCCCGTTTGGAGTGAGGCTGCAAAGGGCATGCCAAAGGAAGTGTTTTGCTGTGCCAAGACTCGTGCTGCGCACGCTTTGTGCTTGGAGCGAGAAACAGGTTCCTTGGTGTTTTCTGCGAAACGCTTTAGCAGCCCGTTGGTGCTAGTATGGAGTCAGGGGATGGATGAAGCGGAGAGCCCCGTTTGGAGTGAGGCTGCAAAGGGCATGCCAAGGGAAGTGTTTTGCTGTGCCAAGACTCGTGCTGCGCACGCTTTGTGCTTGGAGTGAGAAACAGGTTCCTTGGTGTTTTCTGCGAAACGCTTTAGCAGCCCGTTGGTGCTAGTATGGAGTCAGGGGATGGATGAAGCGGAGAGCCCCGTTTGGAGTGAGGTTGCAAAGGGCATGCCAAAGGAAGTGTTTTGCTGTGCCAAGACTCGTGCTGCGCACGCTTTGTGCTTGGAGTGAGAAACAGGTTCCTTGGTGTTTTCTGCGAAACGCTTTAGCAGCCCGTTGGTGCTAGTATGGAGTCAGGGGATGGATGAAGCGGAGAGCCCCGTTTGGAGTGAGGCTGCAAAGGGCATGCCAAAGGAAGTGTTTTGCTGTGCCAAGACTCGTGCTGCGCACGCTTTGTGCTTGGAGTGAGAAACAGGTTCCTTGGTGTTTTCTGCGAAACGCTTTAGCAGCCCGTTGGTGCTAGTATGGAGTCAGGGGATGGATGAAGCGGAGAGCCCCGTTTGGAGTGAGGCTGCAAAGGGCATGCCAAAGGAAGTGTTCTGCTGTGCCAAGACTCGTGCTGCGCACGCTTTGTGCTTGGAGTGAGAAACAGGTTCCTTGGTGTTTTCTGCGAAACGCTTTAGCAGCCCGTTGGTGCTAGTATGGAGTCAGGGGATGGATGAAGCGGAGAGCCCCGTTTGGAGTGAGGCTGCAAAGGGCATGCCAAAGGAAGTGTTTTGCTGTGCCAAGACTCGTGCTGCGCACGCTTTGTGCTTGGAGTGAGAAACAGGTTCCTTGGTGTTTTCTGCGAAACGCTTTAGCAGGCCGTTGGTGCTAGTATGGAGTCAGGGGATGGATGAATCGGAGAACCCCGTTTGGAGTGAGGCTGCAAAGGGCATGCCAAAGGAAGTGTTCTGCTGTGCCAAGACTCGTGCTGCGCACGCTTTGTGGTTGGAGTGAGAAACAGGTTCCTTGGTGTTTTCTGCGAAACGCTTTAGCAGCCCGTTGGTGCTAGTATGGAGTCAGGGGATGGATGAAGCGGAGAACCCCGTTTGGAGTGAGGCTGCAAAGGGCATGCCAAAGGAAGTGTTTTGCTGTGCCAAGACTCGTGCTGCGCACGCTTTGTGCTTGGAGTGAGAAACAGGTTCCTTGGTGTTTTCTGCGAAACGCTTTAGCAGCCCGTTGGTGCTAGTATGGAGTCAGGGGATGGATGAAGCGGAGAGCCCCGTTTGGAGTGAGGCTGCAAAGGGCATGCCAAAGGAAGTGTTTTGCTGTGCCAAGACTCGTGCTGCGCACGCTTTGTGCTTGGAGTGAGAAACAGGTTCCTTGGTGTTTTCTGCGAAACGCTTTAGCAGCCCGTTGGTGCTAGTATGGAGTCAGGGGATGGATGAAGCGGAGAGCCCCGTTTGGAGTGAGGTTGCAAAGGGCATGCCAAAGGAAGTGTTTTGCTGTGCCAAGACTCGTGCTGCGCACGCTTTGTGGTTGGAGTGAGAAACAGGTTCCTTGGTGTTTTCTGCGAAACACTTTAGCAGCCCGTTGGTGCTAGTATGGAGTCAGGGGATGGATGAAGCGGAGAGCCCCGTTTGGAGTGAGGCTGCAAAGGGCATGCCAAAGGAAGTGTTTTGCTGTGCCAAGACTCGTGCTGCGCACGCTTTGTGCTTGGAGTGAGAAACAGGTTCCTTGGTGTTTTCTGCGAAACGCTTTAGCAGGCCGTTGGTGCTAGTATGGAGTCAGGGGATGGATGAAGCGGAGAACCCCGTTTGGAGTGAGGCTGCAAAGGGCATGCCAAAGGAAGTGTTCTGCTGTGCCAAGACTCGTGCTGCGCACGCTTTGTGCTTGGAGTGAGAAACAGGTTCCTTGGTGTTTTCTGCGAAACGCTTTAGCAGCCCGTTGGTGCTAGTATGGAGTCAGGGGATGGATGAAGCGGAGAACCCCGTTTGGAGTGAGGCTGCAAAGGGCATGCCAAAGGAAGTGTTTTGCTGTGCCAAGACTCGTGCTGCGCACGCTTTGTGCTTGGAGTGAGAAACAGGTTCCTTGGTGTTTTCTGCGAAACGCTTTAGCAGCCCGTTGGTGCTAGTATGGAGTCAGGGGATGGATGAAGCGGAGAGCCCCATTTGGAGTGAGGCTGCAAAGGGCATGCCAAAGGAAGTGTTTTGCTGTGCCAAGACTCGTGCTGCGCACGCTTTGTGCTTGGAGCGAGAAACAGGTTCCTTGGTGTTTTCTGCGAAACGCTTTAGCAGCCCGTTGGTGCTAGTATGGAGTCAGGGGATGGATGAAGCGGAGAGCCCCGTTTGGAGTGAGGCTGCAAAGGGCATGCCAAGGGAAGTGTTTTGCTGTGCCAAGACTCGTGCTGCGCACGCTTTGTGCTTGGAGTGAGAAACAGGTTCCTTGGTGTTTTCTGCGAAACGCTTTAGCAGCCCGTTGGTGCTAGTATGGAGTCAGGGGATGGATGAAGCGGAGAGCCCCGTTTGGAGTGAGGCTGCAAAGGGCATGCCAAAGGAAGTGTTTTGCTGTGCCAAGACTCGTGCTGCGCACGCTTTGTGCTTGGAGTGAGAAACAGGTTCCTTGGTGTTTTCTGCGAAACGCTTTAGCAGCCCGTTGGTGCTAGTATGGAGTCAGGGGATGGATGAAGCGGAGAGCCCCGTTTGGAGTGAGGCTGCAAAGGGCATGCCAAAGGAAGTGTTTTGCTTGTGCCAAAACTCATGCTGCGCACGCTTTGTGCTTGGAGTGAGAAACAGGTTCCTCTGGTGTTTTCTGCGAAACGCTTTAGCAGCCCGTTGGTGCTAGTATGGAGTCAGGGGATGGATGAAGCGGAGAGCCCCGTTTGGAGTGAGGTTGCAAAGGGCATGCCAAAGGAAGTGTTTTGCTGTGCCAAGACTCGTGCTGCGCACGCTTTGTGGTTGGAGTGAGAAACAGGTTCCTTGGTGTTTTCTGCGAAACGCTTTAGCAGCCCGTTGGTGCTAGTATGGAGTCAGGGGATGGATGAAGCGGAGAGCCCCGTTTGGAGTGAGGCTGCAAAGGGCATGCCAAAGGAAGTGTTTTGCTGTGCCAAGACTCGTGCTGCGCACGCTTTGTGCTTGGAGTGAGAAACAGGTTCCTTGGTGTTTTCTGCGAAACGCTTTAGCAGCCCGTTGGTGCTAGTATGGAGTCAGGGGATGGATGAAGCGGAGAGCCCCGTTTGGAGTGAGGCTGCAAAGGGCATGCCAAAGGAAGTGTTTTGCTGTGCCAAGACTCGTGCTGCGCACGCTTTGTGCTTGGAGTGAGAAACAGGTTCCTTGGTGTTTTCTGCGAAACGCTTTAGCAGCCCGTTGGTGCTAGTATGGAGTCAGGGGATGGATGAAGCGGAGAGCCCCGTTTGGAGTGAGGCTGCAAAGGGCATGCCAAAGGAAGTGTTTTGCTGTGCCAAGACTCGTGCTGCGCACGCTTTGTGCTTGGAGTGAGAAACAGGTTCCTTGGTGTTTTCTGCGAAACGCTTTAGCAGCCCGTTGGTGCTAGTATGGAGTCAGGGGATGGATGAAGCGGAGAGCCCCGTTTGGAGTGAGGCTGCAAAGGGCATGCCAAAGGAAGTGTTCTTGCTGTGCCAAGACTCGTGCTGCGCACGCTTTGTGCTTGGAGTGAGAAACAGGTTCCTTGGTGTTTTCTGCGAAACGCTTTAGCAGCCCGTTGGTGCTAGTATGGAGTCAGGGGATGGATGAAGCGGAGAGCCCCGTTTGGAGTGAGGCTGCAAAGGGCATGCCAAAGGAAGTGTTTTGCTGTGCCAAGACTCGTGCTGCGCACGCTTTGTGCTTGGAGTGAGAAACAGGTTCCTTGGTGTTTTCTGCGAAACGCTTTAGCAGCCCGTTGGTGCTAGTATGGAGTCAGGGGATGGATGAAGCGGAGAGCCCCGTTTGGAGTGAGGCTGCAAAGGGCATGCCAAAGGAAGTGTTTTGCTGTGCCAAGACTCGTGCTGCGCACGCTTTGTGCTTGGAGTGAGAAACAGGTTCCTTGGTGTTTTCTGCGAAACGCTTTAGCAGCCCGTTGGTGCTAGTATGGAGTCAGGGGATGGATGAAGCGGAGAGCCCCGTTTGGAGTGAGGCTGCAAAGGGCATGCCAAAGGAAGTGTTTTGCTGTGCCAAGACTCGTGCTGCGCACGCTTTGTGCTTGGAGTGAGAAACAGGTTCCTTGGTGTTTTCTGCGAAACGCTTTAGCAGCCCGTTGGTGCTAGTATGGAGTCAGGGGATGGATGAAGCGGAGAGCCCCGTTTGGAGTGAGGCTGCAAAGGGCATGCCAAAGGAAGTGTTTTGCTGTGCCAAGACTCGTGCTGCGCACGCTTTGTGCTTGGAGTGAGAAACAGGTTCCTTGGTGTTTTCTGCGAAACGCTTTAGCAGCCCGTTGGTGCTAGTATGGAGTCAGGGGATGGATGAAGCGGAGAGCCCCGTTTGGAGTGAAGCTGCAAAGGGCATGCCAAAGGAAGTGTTTTGCGGTGCCAAGACTCGTGCTGCGCACGCTTTGTGCTTGGAGTGAGAAACAGGTTCCTTGGTGTTTTCTGCGAAACGCTTTAGCAGCCCGTTGGTGCTAGTATGGAGTCAGGGGATGGATGAAGCGGA